>NC_071997.2:16568700-16871730 GCF_028885655.2 Pongo abelii | reverse complement strand
AAGGAATGGAGTGCAGGGAAATGGAGTGGAGTGGAATGCAATGGAATGGAGGGGAGTGAAGTGGAGCGGAGTGGAATGGAGTGGAGAGGAGTGGAATGGCATGTAATGGAATGGAATGGAGTTGAGTGCAGTGGAATTCAATGGAGTGGAGTACAACTGAAAGTAAGGAGTGGAGTGAAGTGGAGTGGAATCGAATGGAGAGCAATGGGATGGAATGGAATCAGTGGAGTGAAGTGGAGTGGAATGGAATGGAGTGGAGTGGAGTGCAGTAGAGTGGAGTGGAGTGGAGTGGATTGGAATGGAGTCTAATGGAATGGAGTGGAATGGAATGGAGTGGAATGGAGTTGAGTGGAATGGGGTGGAGAGGAGTGGAATGGAATGGCATGGAGTGGATTGGAGTGAAATGGAATGGCTAGGAGTGGAATGGAAGAGAATGGAATGGAATGGAGAGGATTAGTATGGAATTGAAAGGAATGGAGTGGAATGGATTGGAGTGGATTGGAATGGAATGGAGTTTAGTGGAGTGGAGTGTAATCGAGGTGAGTGGAAGGGAGTGGAGTGGAGTGGATTGGACAGGAGTGGAAAGGAGGCGAGTGAAATGGAGTGGAGTGGAGAGGATTTTGGTGAAATGGAATGGAATGGAGTGCAATAGTGTGGAATGGAGAGGAGTGGAATAGAGTGGAGTCGAGAGGAATGGAATGGAATGAAGTGGAATGGAGTAGAATGGAATAATGTGGAGTGGAATGGAATGGATTGGAATGGAATGGAATGGTGTAGAGTGGAGTGCAGTGGAATGGAATGGAGTTTAGTGGAATGGATACGAATGGAGTGGAATGGGAAGGAATGGCGAATAATGGATTGGAGAGGAGTGGAACGGAATGGAATGGAGTGGAATGTAATGGAGTGGAGTGGAATGGCATGGAGCGGAGTAGAGTGGAGTGGAATGGAGTGGAATGGAGTGGAACGGAATGGAGTAGAATGGAGTGGAGTGGAATAGCGTGGAGTGGAGTCGAAAGGAATAGAATGGAGAGGAAAGGAGTAGAGTGGAATGAAGTGGAGTGGGATGGAATAGAATGGAATGAAATGGAGAGGAATGAAATGGAATGGAATGAAATGGAGTGGAATAATGTGGAGTGGAAAGGAATGGAATGGAATGGAATGGAATGGAATGGAGTGGAGTGGATTGGAGTGGAGTGGATTCGAGTGGGGTGGAATAGAGTGTAGTGGTGTGGAGTGGAATGGAGTGGAGTTGAATGGAATGGAATGGAGTTGAAACGGGTGGAGTGGAATGGATTGGAATGTAAAGGAGTCGAGTGGAGTGGAGTGGAATGAAGTAGATTGGAATGGAATGGAATGGTGTGGAGTGGAATGGAATGGAGAGGAGTGGAATGGAATGGAAGGGAAGGGAGTGGAGTGGAATGGAATGGAGAGGAGTGGAATGAAATGGAGTGAAACGGAACATAGTGGAATGGAATGTAGTGGACTGGAATGGAGTGGAGTAGAGTGGAGTTGAGTGGAATGGAATGAAGTGGAATGTAATGGAGTGGAATGGAGTGGAGTGGAGTGGAATGGAATGGGTTGGAATGGAGTGGAGTGGAATACACTGGAGTGGAGTGGAATGGAAAGGAATGGAATGGGGTAGAATGGAGTGGAATGTAATGGACTGCATGGGAATGGAATATAAGGCAATGGAATGGGGTGGAGTAGAGTGGAGTGGAGAGGAGTGGAGTGGAATGGAGTGGAGTGGAGAGGAGTGGAGAGGATTGGAATGGAATGGGGTTGAAAAGAATGGAGTGGAATGCAGTGGAGTGGAGTGGAGTGAAATGAAATGGAATGCAGTGAAATGCAGAACAATGGAAGGGAGTGGAGTGGAATGGAATGGAGTGGAATGGAATGGAATGGAGTGGAGTGGAATGGAATGTACTGGAGTGAAATGGAATGGATTGGTGTTTAAAGGAGTGGAGAGGATTGGAATGGAATGCAGTGCGGTGGAGTGGAGTGGAATGGAGTGGAAGAGAATGGAGTGTAGTGGAATGGATTGGAGTGGGTTGGAAGGAATTGGAGTGCAGTGGAATGGAACGGAGTGAAGTGGAACCTAACGGAGAGGAATGGAATGGTTTGGAATGGAGTGTAGTTGAATGGAATGGAGTGGAGTGGAGTGGAAAAGAGTGGAGTGGAATGGAATGCAATGGAATGGAGTGGAATGGCATGGAATGGAGTAGAATGGGGTGTAATGGAGTGGATTGGAGTGGAGTGGAATGAAATGGATCAGAATCGAATGGATTGGATTGGAATGGAGTGGAGTGGAGTGAAACAGAGTGAAGTGGAGTGGAAAGGCGTGGAACGGAGTGGAGTGGAGTGGAATGGTGTGGAGTGGAATGGAGTGGAGTGCAGTGAAATTGAATGGAATGGGATGGAATGGAAAGGACTGGAGTGGACTGGAATGTAGTGGAGTTGAGGGAGTGGAATTGATTGGAGTGGAGTGGAGTGGAATGGAATAGAATGGAAGGGAATGGTGTGGAGTGGAGTGGAGTGGAATGGAGTGGAATGGAGTGGAATGGAATTTAGTGGAATGGAATGGAATGGAGTGGAGAGGAATGGAATGGAGTGCAGTGGAATGGAGTGCAGTGGAATGGAGTGGAGTGGAGTGGAATTGAGTGGAGTGGAATGGAATGGAGTGGAGTAGAATGGAATGGAGTGGAATGGAATGGAATAGTGTGGAGTGGAATGCAATGGAGTGGAATGGAATGGAATGAAGTGGAATGGAATGGAGTGGAGTGGAATGGAAAGGAGTGAATTGCAGTAGAGTGGAATGGAATGGAGTGGAGTGCGGTGGAGTGGAATTCAGTGGAATGGAGTGGAATTGAATGGACAGGAGTGGAATGGAATGGAGTGGAGTGGAGTGGAATGGAATGGAGTTTAGTGGAATGGAATGGAATGGAGTGGAAAGGAGTGGAGTGAAATGGAATGGAGCAGTATGGAATGGATTGGAGTGGAGTGAAATGGAATTTAGTGGTGTGGTGTGGAGTGGAGTGGAACAGAATGGAATGGAATGGAATGAAGAAATGTGAGCTGAGATTGTGACACTTCTCTTGAGCCTGTGTGACAGAGGGAGATTCTGTCGAAAGAAAGGTGTTGAATGGAAGGGATTGGAATGGAATAGCATGCAATGGATTGGAGAGGAGTGGAGTGGAATTGAGTGGAATGGAGTGGAGTGAAGTGGAATGTAATGGAATGCAATGGAATGCAATGGAATGTTGAAATGAAACGTGAGCTGAGATTGTGCCACTGCACACCAGGAGGGGTATCAGAGTGTGATCCTGTCAGAAAAAGGAATGGAATGGAATGGAATGGAGTGGAACGGAGTGAAATGGAGTGGAGTGGAGTAGAGTGGAGTGCAAAGGAGTGGAGTTGAAAAGAATAGACTGGAGTGCAATGGAATGGACTGGAGTGGAGTGGAAAGGAAAGGATGGAATGGAGTCTAGTGGAGTGGATTACAAAGGAATTGAGTGGAGTGTAATGGAATGCAGTGGATTGGAATGGAATGGAGAGGAGTGGAATGGAATGGAATGGGATGGAATGGAAAGGAGTGGGGTGTACAGGAATGGAGTGGAGTAGAGGGAGTGGAATTGATTGGAGTGGAGTGGAGTGGATTGTAGTGGCATGGAATGGAATGGAATGGAATGAAGTAGAGTGGAGTGGATTGGAATGGAGTGGAATGGAATGGTGAGGAGTGGAATGGCATGGAATGGAATGGAATGGAGTGGAATGGAATGGAGTGCAGTGGAATGGAATGGAGTGGAATGGAGTACAGTGGAGTGGAGAAGAGCGGAATGTAGTGGAAAGGAATCGAATGTAATGGAATATAGAGCAGTGGAGTAGAGTGGAGTGGAATGGAGTGGAAAGGAACAGAATAGAAAGGAACAGAATGGAATGGAATAGAACAGAGAAATGTGTGTTACTATTGTGCCACTGCGCTACAGCCCTGTGACAGAGGGAGATTCTAGGGAAAGAAATGAGTGGAATGGAATGCAAAGGAATGGAATGGAATGGATTGGTGTGGAGCGGAGTGGGATTGAGTGGAATGGAATGGAATGGAATGGAATGGAATAGAATGGAATTGAATAGAGTGGAGTGGAAAGGAATGGTGTGGAGTGGAATGGAATGGAATGGAGTGTAGTGGAATGGAATGGAGTGGAGTGGAAATGAGTGGAGTGGAGTGGAATGGAGTAGAGTGGAGTGGAATGGAGTAGAGTGGATTGGAGTGGAGTGAAGAGGAATGGAGTGGAGTATATAGGAGTGGAGTGGAGTGGAATGGAGTAGAGTGGAGTGGAATGGAGTAGAGTGGATTGGAGTGGAGTAAAGAGGAAAGGAGTGGAGTATATAGGAGTGGAGTGGATTGGAATGGAGTGGAGTGGAGTTGAAATTAACGGAAAGGAGTGGAATGGAAAGCAATGGATTGGAATGGAATGGAATTGAATGGTATGGAGTGGAATGGAATGGAATGGAATGGAATGCAATGGAATGGAATGGAATGGAATGGAATGGAATGGAATGCAATGGAATGGAATGGAATGGAATGCAATGGAATGGAATGGAATGGAATGGAATGGAATGGAATGCAATGGAATGTAATGGAATGGAATGAAAAGGAATGGAATGTAAAGGAATTGAATGGAATAACGAAATGTGAGCTGAGATTGTGAAACTGAACTCCAGGCTTGATTACAGAGTGAGATGTTCCCGAATGTAAGGAATGGAATGAAATTCAGTGGAGTGGAATGGAATGGAATGGAATGGAGTGGACTGGAGTGGAGTGGAGTGAAGTGGTGTGGAGTGGAAAGGAGAGGAATGGAATCGGATGGAATGGAGTGGAATGAAGTGGAGTGGAGTGGGGTAGAGTGGAGTGAGCAACAATGGAGTGGAATGGAAGGGGTTGGAGTGGAACGGAGAGGAGTAGAGTGCAGTGGAGTGGAGAGGAGTGGAATGGAGGAGAATGGAATCAGATGTAACGGAATGTAGTGCAGTGGAGTGCAGTGGAACAGAATGGAACAGAATGGAATAGAATGCAACATAACGAAACGGAATGGAGAAATATGTGCTGAGATTGTGCCACTGTGCTACAGCTTGTATGACACGGGGTGACCTGTCGAAAGAAAGGAGTGAATGGGAATGGAATGGAATGGAATAGAATGGAATATATTAGAGGGGATCAGAGTGGAATCGATTGGAATGGAATGGAATGGAATGGGATGGGATGGAATGGAATGGGATTGGATGGAATGGAATGGAATGGAATGGAATGGATTGGAATGGAATGGAGCAGACTAGAAAGAAGCAGAGTGGAATGGACCGGAAGGGAACAGAATGGAACGGAATGAAATGTGAGCTGAGATTGTGCCACTGTCCTACAGGCTTGGTGACAGAGTGAGATACTCTCGTAAGAAAGGCATGGAATGGAATGAAGTGGAAAGGAATGGAATAGAATGGAGAGGACTGGAGTGGAGTGGAATGGAGTGAAGTGGAGTGGAGTGGAATAGAGAGGAATGCAATGGGAAGGAATGGAATTGAATGAAGTGGAGTGGAGTGGGGTGGAGTCAAGTGCATTGGAATGGAGTGGAATGGAATGGGATGGAGTGGAATGGAGTGGAGTTGAGTGCAGTGGAGTGGAAAGGAGTGGAATGGAGTGGAAGAGAATCGGATTTAATGGAATGTAGTGGAGTGGAGTGGAGTGGAATGTATTGGAATGGAAAGCAGTGGAGTGGAGGGGAATGGAATGGAGTGGAGTTGAAGGGAATGGAGCGGATTGGAATGGAATGGAAGGGAAAGGAGTAGAGTGGAATGAAATGGAGAGAAGTGAAATGGAATGGAATGGAATGGAATGCAGTGGAGGGGAATGGAATTGAGTGGAGTGGAGTGGAGTGTCGTGTAGTGGAGTGCAGTGGAATGCAGTGGACTGGAAAGCATTGGAGAGGAGTGGAGTGGAGTGGAGTTCAGTGGAGTGGAATGGAATGGAGTGGAATGGAATGGAGTGGAGTGGAGTGGAATGGAATGGAATTCAGTGGAAAGAAGCGGAATGAAATGGAGTGGAGTGGAAGGGAATGGAGTGGAATGGATTGGATTGAAATGGAATGGAGTGGAGTGGAATGGAATGGAATGCAATGGAATGGAGTAGAGTGGAATGGAATGGAGTGGAGTGGATTTGAATGCCGTGGAGAGGAATGGAATGGAGTGAAGTGGAGTGGAGTGGATTGGACTGGAGTGGAATGGAGTGGAATCGAATTGAGTGCAGTGGAATGGAATGGAGTGGAATGGACTGGAATGGAATTGAATGGAGTGGAGTGGAGTGGAATGTATTGGAATGGAAAGGAGTGGAGTGGAATGTATTGGAATGGAAAGTAGTGGAGTGTAGGGGAATGGAATGGAGTGGAGTGGAAGGGAATGAAATGGAATGGAGTGGAGTGGAGTGGAATGGAATAGAGTGGAGTGGACAGGAATGGAATGGAGTGGAGTGGAATGGAATGGAATGAAATGGACTGGAATGGAATGGAGTGGAGTGGAGGGGAATTGAATGGAGAAGAATGAAATGGAATGGAATGCAGTACAATGGAATGGAGTGGAGTGGAGTGGAATGAAATGGAATGGAGTGGAGTGGAATGGAATGGAGTGGAATGGAGTTTAATGGAATGGAATGGAGTGGAATGGAATGAAGTGGAGTGGAATAGAATGGAATGGAGTGGAAGGGAGTGCAGTGGAGTGGAATGGAGTAGAGCGGAGTGGAAAGGAGTGGAGTACATTGGAGTGGAGTGGAGAGGAATGGAGTAGAGTGGAGTGGAAAGGAGTGGAGTGCATTGGAGTGGAGTGGAGAGGAATGGAGTGGAGTGGAAAGGAGAGTAGTGGATTGGAATGAAGTGGAATGGAGTGGAATGTAATGGAAAGGAGTGGAATGGAATGCAATGGATTGGAATGGAATGGAATGGAATGGAATGGAATGGAATGGAATGGAATGCAATGCAATGGAATGCAATGGAATGGAATGGAATGGAATGCAATGGAATGGAATGGAATGAAAAGGAATGGAATGGAATGGAATTGAATGGAATAACGAAATGTGAGTTGAGATTGTGCCACTGAACTCCAGACTGTGTTAAAGAGTGAGATATTCTCGAATGTAAGGAATGGAATGAAATTCTGTGGAATGGAACGGAATGGAGTGGACTGGACTGGAGTGGAGTGGAGTGAATTGGAGTGGAGTGGAAAGCAGAGGGATGGAATGGAGTGGAATGAAGTGGAGTGGAGGGGGTTGGAGTGGAGTGCGGAAGAATGGAGTGGAATGGAAGGGGAAAGAATGGAAGGGAGTGGAGTAGAGTACAGTGGAGTGGAGAGGAGTGGAACAGAGAAGAATGGAATCGGATGTAATGGAATGTAGTGGAGTGGAGTGGAACGGAACGGAATAGAATGCAACATAACGGAACGGAATGAAGAATCATGTGCTGAGATTGTGCCACTGCTCTACAGCTTGTATGACAGAGGGTGACCTCTTGAAAGAAAGGAGTGGAAGGGAATGAAATGGAATGGAATGGAATGTATTAGAGGGGATCAGAGTGGAATTGAGTGGAATGGAACGGAATGGATTGGAATGGGATGGAATGGATTGGAATGTAATGGAGCAGATTAGAGAGAAGTGGAATGGAATGGAATGGAACGGTACAGAATGGAACGGAATGGAATGTGAGCTGATATTCTGCTACTGCGCTACAGGCTTGATGACAGAGTGAGATACTCTCGAAAGAAAGGAATGGAATGGAATGAAGTGGAAATGAATGGAATAGAATGGAGTGGACTGGACTGGAGTGGAGCGAAGTGGAGTGGAGTGGAATAGAGAGGAATGGAATGGGAAGGAATGGAATCGAGTGAATTGGAGTGGAGTGGGGTGGAGTCGAGTGCAGTGGAATGGAGTGTAATGGAATGGGATGGAGTGGAATGGAGTGGAGTTGAGTGCAGTGGAGTGGAGAGAAGTGGACTGGAGTGGAATAGAATCGAATTTAATGGAATGCAGTGGAGTGAAGTGGAGTGGAGTGAAACGGAGAGGAATGGAATGGAATGGATTGGAATGGAAAGTAATGGCATGGAATTGATTGGAATGGAAAGTAATGGCATGGAATGGAATGGAATGCAATGGAATGCAATGGAACAGAATGCAATGCAATGAAAAGTTGACATGTAATGTGACCTGAAATTGGACCACTGCACTCCAGCCTGAGTTTCACAGTGATAACCTGTTGAAAGAAAGGAATGGAATGCAATGGTGTGGAATGGAATAGAATGGAATGGAATGGAGTGTAGTGGAGTGGAGTGGAATGGAGTCGATTTGGACTGGAAAGGAGTGGAATGGAATGGAGTGGAGTGGAGTGGAGAGAAATAGAATGTAATGGAATGGGATGGAACGGAATGAAACGGAATGGGGAAAAGAAATGTGGGCTGAGATTTTGCCACTGCACCTCAGAAATTCTGACTGAGTGAGATCATGTGGAAAGAGAGGAATGGAATGTAATGCAGTGGAATGGAAAGGAATGGAGTGGAGTGGAGTGGAGTGGAGTGGAGTGGAGTGCAGTGGAAAGGAGTAGAGTGGAGTGGATTGGAGTGAAAAGGAGTGGAGTGGAATGTATTGGAATGGAAAGGAGTGCAGTGGAGTGGAATGGAATGGAGCGGAGTGGAAGGGAATGGAGCGGATTGGAATGGAATGGAGTGGAATGGAGTGTAGTGGAATGAAATGGAGAGGAGTGGAAAGGAATGGAATGGAATGGAATGCATTGGAGGCGAATGGAATTGTGTGGAGTGGAGTGGATTGCCATGTAGTGGACTGCAGTGTAATGGAGTGGACTGGAAAGGATTGGAGAGGAGTGGAGTGGAGTGGAGTGGAGTTGAGTTGAGTGGAATGGAATGGAGTGGAATCGAATGGAGTGGAAAGGAATGGAGAGGAGTGGAGTGGAATGGAAAGGAATGGAGAGGAAAGGAGTGGAATGGAATGGAGTGGAGTGGAAGGGAATGGAGTGGAATGGATTGGATTGAAATGGAATGGAGTGGAGTGGAGTGGAATGGAATGGAGTGGAGTGGAATGGATTGGAATGCCATGGAGTGGAATGGAAAGGAGTGAAGTGGAGTGGAGTGGATTGGACTGGAGTGGAATGGAGTGGAATCCAATGGATTGCAGTGGAATGGAAAGGAGTGGAATGGACTGGATAGGAATGGAATGGAATGGAGTGGAGTGGAGTGGAATGGCATGGAATGGAGTGGAGTGGAGTGGAATGGAACGGAGTAGAGTGGAATGGATTGGAATGCCATGCAGTGGAATGGAAAGGAGTGAAGTGGAGTGGAGTGGACTGGACTGGAGTGGAATGGAGTGGAATCGAATGGAGTACAGTTGAATGGAATGGAGTGGAATAGACTGGAATGGAATGGAGTGGAGTGGCATGGAATGGAATGGAATGGAGTGGAGTGGAATGGAAAAGAGTGGAGTGGAATTCAGTGGAGTGGAATGGAATGGAATGAACTTGAAGGGAATGGAGTGGAGAGAAATAGAACAGAATGGAATGGGATGGAATGGATTGCAATAGAATGGTGAATACAAATGTGGGCTGAGACTGTGCCACTGCACTCTAGCCTCTGTGACAGACTGAGGTCCTGTGGAAAGAAAGGAATGGAATGGAATGGAGTGGAATGCAATGAAATGGAGTGGAGTGGAATGGATTGGAATGGAGTGGAGTGGAGTGGATTGTGGTGCAGTGGAATGGAGTGAAGTGGAATGGAGTGTAGTGGAGTGGAATGGAATGGAGTGGAGTGGAATGGAATTGAGCAGATTGGAATGGAAAGGAGTGGAATTTAGTGGAGTGGAATGAAATGGTGGGGAGTGGAATGGAATGCAATGGAGTGGAATGGAATGGAATGGAGTGGAATGGAATGGAATGGAATGGAGTGGAATGGAATTGAGCGGAGTGGAGTGTATTGGAATGGAGTGGAGTCGAGTAGAATGGAGTGGATGGAAAAGGAGTGGAGTGGATTGGAGTGGAGTGGAGTTGAGTGGAGTGGAATAGAATGGAGTGGAATGGAATGGAGAGGAATGAAGTTGAGTGGAATGGAGACGAGTGGAGTGGAGTGGAATGGAATGGAATGGAGTGGAGTGGAAGGGGTGGAGTAGAATGGAAAGGAGTGGAATGGATTGGTATGGAATGGAATGGAGTGGAGTGGAGTTGAATGGAAAGGAGTGGAGTGGAATGGAATTGAGTGGAGTGGAATGAAATGGAGTTTAGTGGAATATAATGCAATGGAGTGGAGTGAAATGCAGTGGAGTGGAATGGAATGGAGTGAAGTGGAGTGGATTGGGCTGAAGTGGAATGGAGTGGAGTGGGCTGGAGTGGAGTGGAATGGAATGGAAAGGAGTGGAATGGAGTGGAATGTGATGGAGTGGTAAAGACTGCAATGGAATGGAATGGAATGGAGTGGAGGGAATGGAATGGAATGCAGTGGAAAGGAATGGAATGGAGTGGATTGTAATGGAATGGAATGGGGCTTTATGGAAAGGAGTGGAGGGAGTGGAATGGAATGCAGTGTAGTGGAATGGAATGGAGTGGAATGGACTGGAATGTAATGGAATGGAGAGGAGTGGAGTGCAATGGAATGCAGTGGAGTTGAAAGGAATGGAATGGAGTGGAGTGGAGTGGAATGGAAGGGAGTGGAGTGGAAGGGAATGGAGTGGAGTGGAGTGAAGTGGAACGGAATGGAATGCAGTGGAGTTGAAAGGAATTGAATGGAGTGGAGTGTAGTGGAATTGAACAGAGTGGAATAGAATGGAAAGGAGTGGAGTGGAATGGAATGGAGTGGCATGGAGTGGAGTGGAATGGAATGGAATAGAATGAAGTGAAGTGGAGTGGAATGGAGTCGAGTGGAATGGAATGGTGTGGAGTTGGGTGGAGTGTAGTGGATTAGAATGGAATGGAATGAAGAAATCTGTGCTGAGATTTTGACACTGTTTTTCAGCCTTTGTGACAGAGGAAGATCCTCTTGAAAGAAAGGAGTCGAATGGAAGGGATTAAAATGGAATGGCATGGAATGGATGAGTGTGGAGTAGATTGGAATTGAGTGGAGTGGAGTGGTTTGCAGTGGAATGGAATGGAATAGAATGGAATGGAATGGAATGGTGAAATGAAATGTAAGCTGAGATTGTGCCACTGCACACCAGGATTGGTTACAGACTGAGATCCTGTCCAAAGAAAGGAATGGAAAGCAATGGAGTGGAATGGAATGAAATGGAGAGGAGTGGAGTGGAGTGCAAAGGAGTGGAGTTGCATGGTTTGGACTGCAGTGGAATGAAATGGACTGGAGTGGACTGGAATGTAAAGGTGTAGAATGGAGTGGAGTGAAGTGGAGTTGAATGGAATGGAGGGGAGTGGAGTGGAATGGAGTGGAGTGGAATGGAATGGAATGGAATGGAGTGGAGTGGAATGGAATTGAGTGGAGTAGAGTGGAATGGAGTGGAGTGGAGTGGAGTGGAATGGAAAGGAGTGCAGTAGAATGGAATGGAGTGGAAAGTAATGGAGTGGAGAGGAATGGAATGGAGTGGAAAGTAATGGAGTGGAGAGTAATGGAATGGAATGGAGTGGAATGGAATTCAATGGATTGGAACGGAATGGAATGGAGTGGAATGGAATGGAGGGGAGTGAAATAGAATGGAATGGAATGGGATGGAATGGATTGCAATGGAATGGTGAAAAGAAATGTGGGATGAGATTGTGCCACTGCACTGCTGCCTTTGTGCCAGAATGAGATCCTGTGCAAAGAAAGGAATGGAATGGAATGGGGTGGAATGGAATGGAAAGGATTGGAGTGGAGTGGAGAGGAGTGGAGTGGAGTGGGAAGGAAGAGAGTAGAGTAGAATGGAATGGAGCCGACTGCATTGGAATGGAATGGAATAGAGTGAAATGGAAAAGACTGGAATGGATTGGAATGGAATGGAATTTAGTGGAGTGGAGTGGAATAGAATTGAGTGGAGTGGAATGGAATGGAGTGTAGTGGAATGGAATGGAGTGGAGTGGAGTGAAATGCAGGGGAGTGGAATGGAATGGAGTGAAGTGGAGTGGAGTGGAATGGAATGGAGTGGACTGGAATGGAATGGAATTGACTGGAATGGACTGGACTGGAATGGAATGGAGTGGAGTGGAGGGAATGGAATGGGGTGCAGTGGAAAGGAATGGAATGAAGTGGAGTGGAATGGAATGGAATGGAGATTTATGGAAAGGAGTGGAGTGGAGTGGAATGGAATGGAGCACAGTGAAATGGAATGGAGTGCAGTGGAGTGGAGTAGAATGAAATGGAGTGGAATTGAGTGAAGTGAAGTGGAATTGAGTGGAGTGGAGTGGAGAGGAGTGAAGTGGAATGGAATGGAATGGAATGCAATGGAATGCAATGGAATGAAGAAATGTTTGCTGATATTGTGGCACTGCTCTACAGCCTGTGTGACAGAGGGAGATGATGTAGAAAGAATGGAGTGGAATGGAAGGGATTTGGAATGGAATGGCATGGAATGGATTTGGGTGGAATGGAATTCAGTGGATTGGAGTGGAGTGCAGTGCAATGGAATGGAATGGAATGGTATGGTGAAATGGAATGTGAACTGAGATTGTGCCAATGCACACCAGCATGGGTGACAGAGTGAGACCATGTCTAAAGAAAGGAATGGGATGGAATGGAGTGGAATGGATTGAAATGGAGTGGACTGCAGTGGGTGGCGTGCAAAGAAGTGGAGTTGAATGGAATGGAGTGGAGTGGAATGGAATGGACTGCAGTGCAGTGGAATGGAACGGAATGGAATGGAGTGGAGTAGAATGGAGTCGAGTGTAGTGGAATGGAATGGAATGAAGAGGAGTGGATTGGAATACAGTGGAGCGTAATGGAATGGAGTTATGCAGAGTGGAGTGGATTGGACAGGAGTGGTATGTAGTGGAGTGGAGAGGAGTGGAGTGCAATGGAATGGAATGGAGTAGAATGAAATGGAGTGGAGTGGAATGGAAAGGATTGCAATGGAGTAAAGTGGAATGGAATTGAGTGGAGTGGAGTGGAGTGGAGTGGAATGGAGTGGAGTGGAGTGCCATGGAGTGGAGTGGAGTGGAGTGGAGTGGAAAGGAACAGAGTGGAATGGAATGGAGTAGAAAGTAGTAGATTGGAATGGAGAGGAATGGAATGAAATGGAATGGAATGGAATGGAATGGAGTGGAATGGAGTGGAGTGGAATGGACTGCAAAGGAATGGAATGGAGTGGAGTGGACTGGAATGTAGTGGAGTGGAATGGAATGAAGTTCAGTGGAGTGGAGTGCATTGGACTGGAGCGGTATGTAGTGGAGTGGATTGGACTGGAGTGGGTGGAGTGCAATGCAATGGAATGGAGTGTAATGGAGTGTTGAGGAATGGAGTGGAGTTGAGTGGAATGGAATTGAGTGGAGTGAAATGGTATGGAATGAAGTGGAATAGAGTGGAGTGGAGTGGAGTAGAGTGAAGTGCAAAGGAGTGGCGTGGAATGGAATGAAGTGGAGGGGAATGGAGTGGAGTGGAGTGGAATGCAGTGGAGTGCAATGGAATAGAGTGGAATGGACTGGAATGGAGTGGAGTGGAATGGAATGGAGTGCAGAGGAATTGAGTGGAATGGAGAGGAATTGAATGGATTGGTGAAGAATGGAATGGAGTGGAGTGAAATGGAGTGGAGTGGAGTGGAATGGAATGGAGTGGAATGGAATGGAGTGGAGAGGAGTGGAATGGAGTGGAGTGGAGAAGAGTGCAGTGAATTGCAATGGAATGGATTGGAGTCGAATGGAATGGAGTGGAGAGGAATGTAATGGAGTGGAGTGGAATGGAGTGTAGTGGATTGGAAATGAGTGGAATTGAATGGAGCAGAGTGGAATGGAATATAATGGAGTGGAATGGAGTGGAGTGGAGTGGAATGGAGTGGAATGGAGTGGAGTGGAGTGGAATGGAGTGGAATGGGGTGTAGGGGAGTGGAATGGAATGTAGTGGAGTGGAATGGAATGGAATGGAATGGAGTGGAATGCAATGGAGTGGAGTGGAGTGGAGATGAGTGGAGTGGAATAAAATGGAATGGATTCGAATGGAGTGGAATGGAATAGAGTGGAATGGAATGGAATGGAGTGGAGTGGAGTAGAGGGGAATGGAGTGAAGTGGAGTGGAGTGGAATGCAGTGGAGTGGAATGGAATGGAATGGAATGGAATGGAATGGAATGGAATTGACTGGATTGAAGTACAGTGGAGTGGATTGGAGTGGAGTGGAGTTTAATAGAGTGGAATGGAGCGCAGTGGAAAGGAATGGAATAGAGTGAAGTGAAGTGTAATGGGATGGAATGGAACGGTATGGTTTGTAGTGGGGTGGAGTGGAAAGGAATGGAGTGGAGTGGAATGGAATGGAGTGGAATGGAATGCAATGGAGTTCAGTGGAATGGACTGGAGTGGACTGGAATAGAGTGGAGTGTAGTGGAGTGGAATGGAGTGGAGTGAAGTGGAAGGAAATGGAATGGAGTCGAATTGAAAGAAGAAATGTGTGCTGAGATTGTGCTACCGCGCTTACACCTGTGTGACAGAATGAGATCCTGTAGAAAGAAAAGAGTGGAATGGAAGAGATTGGAATGGAATGGAATGGAACAGATTGGAGAGGAGTGGAGTGGAATTGAATGGAGTGGAGAGGAGTGCAGTGGAATGAAATGGAATGGAATGGAATGGTGAAATGAAATGTGAGCTGAGATTGTGCCACTGCACACCAGGATGGGTGACAGAGAGAGATCCTGTCAAAAGAAAAGAATGGAATGGAATGGAGTGGCATGGAATGGAATGGAGTGACATGGAATGAAATGGAGTGGAGTAAGGTGGGGTGGAAAGGAGTGGAGTGGAATTGAATTTAGAGGAGTGAGAAGGAATGGACTGGAATGTAGTGGAATGTAATGGAGTGGAATGTAGTGGAGTGGAGTGGAATGAAATGGAGTGCAGTGGAATGCAATGGAGTGGAGTGGAATTTAATGGAATGCGATGCAATGGAAAAGAGTGGAGTGGACTGGAATGGAGTGGAGTAGAGGGAGTGAAATTGAATGAAGTGGAGTGGAGTGGAATGGAATGGGACAGAGTGGAGTGGAGTGGACTGGAATGGAATGGAAAAGAGTGGAATGGAATGGGGTGGAATGGAATGAAATGGAGTGGAGTGGAATGGAATATAGTGGAGTGGCATGGAGTGGAGTTGAGTGTAATGGAATTGAGTAGTGAGGAATGGAGTGGAGTGGAAAAAATGTAGTGGAGTGGAGTGAAATGGAGTGTAGTGGAGTGGAGTGGAATGGAGTGGAGTGGAGTGGAGTGGAGTGGAATGAAGTGGAAAGGATCTGAATGGAGTGGAATAATGAAATGTGAGCTTTAATTGTGCCACTGCACTCCAGGCTGGGTGACAGAGTGAGATACTCTAGAAAGAAAGGTTTGGAAGGGAATGCAGTGGAATGCAATGAAACGGAGTGGACTGGAGTGGAGTGGAGTGAAGTGCAGTGGAGTGGAATGGAGAGGAATGGAATGCTATGGAATTGGATGGCATGAAATGGAATGAAGTGGAGTGGAGTGGGGCGGAGTGGCATGCAGTGGAATGGAGCAGAATGGAATGGGATAGAGTGGAATGGAGTGGAGTGGAGTGCAGTGGAGTGGAGAGGAGTTGAATGTAGATAAATGGAATCGGATGTTATGGAATGAAGTGAGTGTAGTGGAGTGGAGTGGAACACAGAGGAACGGAATGGAATGGAATGGAAAAGAATTGAACGGAATGGACCAGAACGAAATGGAGAAATCTGCGTTGGGATTTTGCCACTGAGCTACAACCTGTGTGACAGAAGGAGATCCTGTCGAAAGAAACGAGTGGAATGGAATGGAATGGATTGTAGTGGAACGAAGTGGAATTCAGTGGAATGAAATGGAATGGAAATGAATGGAATGGAGTGGATGGAGCAGAGTGGAGTGGAGTGGAATGGAACGGAATGGAATGTGAAATGAGATTGTGCCACTGCACTCCAGGCTGGGTGACAGAGTGAGATACTCTCGAAAGAAAGGAATGGAATGGAATGCAGTGAAATGGAATGGATTGGAGTGGAGTGGAGTGGAGTGGATTGGAATGGAATGGAGTGGAGTGGAATGGAGCTGAGTGGAATGGAATGGAGTGGTATCGAATGGAAAGGAGTGGAATGAAATGGAGTGGATTGGAAATGAATGCATTGGAATGGAATGGAACGAAGTGGAATTGAGTGGAATGGAATAGCATGGAGTGGAGTGGAGTGGAATGGAATTTTGTGGAATGGAGTGGAGTGGAGTGGAATGGATTAGATTGGATTTTAATGGATTGGATTGGATTGGAATGGAAAGGAGTGGATTGGAATGGAGTGGAGTGAAATGGAATGGAGCGGAGTGGAATGGAGTGGAGAGTAGTGGAATGGAATGGAGTGGAGTGGATTGGAGTGGAGTGAAATGGAATGGAGTGAAGTGGAATGGAATGGAATGGAGATGAATGGAATGGAGTGGAATGGAATGGAATGGAGTGAAGTGGAGTGGAGTGCAATGGAATGGATTGGAATGGAGAGGACTGGAGTGTCATGGAGTGGAGTGGAGTGGACTTAAGTGGAGTTGAGTGGAGTGGAACGAAATGGAATGGAATGGAAGGAAGAAATTTGTGCTGAGATTGTGCCACTGCGCTTCAGCCTGTGTGACAGAGGGAGATCCTGTCAAAGAAAGGAGTGTAATGGGAGAGACTGGAAAGGTATGTGGTGGAATGGATTGGAGTGGAGTAGAGTGGAATTGAGTGGAGTGGAGAGGAGTGCAGTGGAATGGAATGAAATGGAATTGTGAAATGAAATGTGGGCTGAGATTGTATAACTCCACACCAGCATGGGTGACAGAGTGAGATGCTGTCAAAAGAAAGTAATGGAACGGAATGGAGTGGAACGGAATGAAATGGAGTGGAGTGTAGTGGAGAGGAATGGAGGGGAGTGGAATGGAATGGAGTAGAGTGGTATGCAGTGGAGTGGAAACGACTGTAGTGGAGTGGAATGAAATGGAGTGGAGTGGAATTGAATGGAGTGGAGTGGAATGGTATGGACAGGAGTGGAATGGAGTGGGGTGGATTGGAGTGGAGTGTTGTGGAGTGGAAAGCAGTGGAGTGGAATAGAACACAGTGGAGTGGCATGGAGTGGAGTGGAATGGAATGGAGTGGAGTGGAATGGAGTGGAGAAGAATAAAGGGAAGTTGAGTGGAATGGGATGGGGTCAAGAGGAATGGTGTGGAATGGAGTGGAATTGAGTGGAGTGGAGTAGAGTGGACTGGAAAGGAGTGGAGTGAAATGGAATGGAATGGAGTGGAATGGAGTGGAGTGGAACGGATTGGAGTGGATTGGAATGGAGTGGAGTGGAATGGAATGCAGTAGAATGGAATGGAGTGGATTGAATGGAATGGAGTGGAGTGTAAAGAAGTGGAGTGGAGTGGAATGGAAGTGGAGTGGAGTGGAATGGAATATAATGGAATGGAATGGAATGGAGTGGAGTGGAATGGAGTGGAATCGAGTGGAATGGAATAGAATGGAGTGGAATGGAATAGACTGGAGTGGAATGGAGTTGAGTGGAGTGCAGTGGAATGGAGCTGTATGGAATGGAGTGGAGTAGAATGGAATGGATTGTAGTGGAATGGAGTGGAGGGGAACAGAGTGGATTACAGTGGAATGGAGTGGAGTGGAATGGAATGGAGTGGAGTGGAATGGAATGGAGTGGAGGGGCATGGAATGGAGTTGAGTGTAATGTAATGGAGTGGAGTGGAATGCTATGGAATGGAGGGGAATGGAGTGGAGTGGAGTGGAATGGAATTGAGTTGAATAAAATGTAGTGAAATTTATTGGAATGGAATGGAGTGGAGTGGAATGGAATGGAGTGGAGTGGAATGGAATGGAGTGGAGTGGAATGGAATGGAGTGGAGTGGAATGGAGTGGGGTGCAGTGGAATTGAGTGGTATTGAAAGGACTGGATTGGAATGGAGTGGAGAGGAATGGAATGGAATAGAATGGAGTGGAATGGAGTATAGTGGAATGGAAAGGAATGGAACAGAATGGAACAGAGTGGAGTGCAGTGGAGAGGAGTGGATTGGAATGGAGTGGAGTAGATTGGAGTGGAATGGATTGGAGTGGAATGGAATGGAGTTAAGTGGAATGGAGTGGAATGGAGTGCAGTCTAATGGAGCGGAGTTGAGTGGAATGGAATGGAGTGGAGTGGAAAGGAGTGGACAGCAGTGAAATGGATTGGAGTGGAGTGCAGTGTAATGGAATGGAACAGAGTGGTGTGGAATGGAATGGAGTGGAGTGGAAAGGAATGTAGCAGAGAGGAATGGAAAGGACAGGAGTGGAATGGAGTGGAGTGGAGTGGAGTGGAATGGAATGGATTGGAATGGAATGGAATAGAGTGGATAGAAATGGAATGGAGTGGAGGGGAATAGAAAGGAGTGGAGGGGAATGGAGTGGAGCGTAGTGGAATTAAGTGTAATGGAATGAAGTGCAGTGGAATGGATTGGAGTGGAGTGTAACGGAATAGAATATAGTGGAAAGGAGTGGAGTGAAGTGGAGTGGAATGGAATGGAGTGGAGCGGAATGGTAGGTAATGGAGTGGCATGGAGAGGAGTGGAGTGGAGTGCAGTGGAATGGAGGGGAAGGGAATGGAGTGAAGTGTTTTGGAATGGAGTAGAGCGGAGTGGAATGGAATGCAGTGGAGTGGAATGGAGTGGAGTGCAGTAGAATGGAGTGGAATTGAATGGAGTGGATTGGAATGGAATGAAGTGGAGTGGAAAGGAATAGAATGGAGTAGAATGGAGTGAAGTGAAGTGGAGTTGAATGGAGTGGAGTGCAATGGAATAGAATGGAGTGGAATGGAGTGGAGTGGAATTGAATGGAGTGGAGTGGAGTTGAGTGGAGTGGAGTGGAGGAGAATGGAGTGGAGTGAAGTGGAGTGGAATGCAGTGGAATTGAATGGAAGAGAATGGAGTGGAATGTAGTGGAGTGGAATGGAATTGAATGGAATGGAATGGAGTGGAGTGGAGGGCAGAGGAGTGGAATGGAGTGGAGTGTGGTGGAGTGGAGTGGACTGGAATGGAATGGAGTGGAGTGTAATGAAGAGGAGCGGAGTGGAATTGACTGTAATCAAATTGAGTGGAGTGGATTGGAATGGAATAGAATACAGTGGAGTGGAATGGAATGGAATAGAGTGCAATGGAGTGGAGTGGAGTGGAATGGAGTGGAGAAGAATAAAGGGAAGTTGAGTGGAATGGGACGGGGTCATGAGGAATGGTGTGCAATGGAGTGGAATTGAATGGAGTGGAGTAGAGTGGACTGGAAAGGAGTGGAGTGAAATGGAATGCAATGGAGTGGAACGGATTGAAGTGGAATGGAATGGAGTGGAGTGGAATGGAATGCAGTAGAACGGAATGGAGTGGATTGAAATGGAATGGAGTGGAGTGTAATGAAGTGGAGTGGAGTGGAATGGAAGTGGAGTGGAGTGGAGTGGAATGGAATGGAGTGGAATGGAATGGAATGGAATGGAATGGAGAGTAGTGGAATGGAGTGGAGTGTAGTGGAATGGAAGGGAGTGTAGTAGAATGGAGTGGAGTGGAAAGGAGTGGAGTGGAGTGCAGAGGAATTGAATGCAGTGGAGTGGAATGGAAAATGATGGAATGGAATGGAATGGAATGGAGTGGAGTGGAATGGAGTGAAGCAGAGTGGAATTGGGTGGAATCGAATGGAGTGGAGTGGAATAGAGTGGACTCGAATGGAATGGAACAGAATTGAGTGGAATGGAGTTGAGTGGAGTGCAGTGGAATGGAACTGTATGGAATGGAGTGGAGTAGAATGGAATGGATTGTAGTGGAATGGAGTGAAGTGGAACAGAGTGGATTGGAGTGGAATGGAGTGGAGTGGAATGGAATGGAGTGGAGGGGCATGGAATGGAGTTGAGTGTAGTGTAATGGAGTGGAGTGGAATGCTATGGAATGGAGGGGAATGGAGTGGAGTGCAGTGGAATGGAATGGAGTTGAATAAAATGTAGTGAAATTTATTGGAATGGAATGGAGTGGAGTGGAATGGAATGGAGTGCAGTGGAATGGAGTGGAGTGCAGTGGAATTGAGTGGCATCGAATGGACTAGATTGGAATGGAGTGGAGTGGAATGGAATGGAATAGAATGGAGTGGAATGGAGTGTAGAGGAATGGAAAGAATGGAATAGAATGGAACAGAGTGGAGTGGAGTGGAGAGGAGTGGATTGGAGTGGAATGTATTGGAGTGGAATGGAATGGAGTTAAGTGGAATGGAGTGGAATGGAGTGCAGTCTAATGGAGTGGAGTTGAGTGGAATGTAATGGAGTGGAGCGGAAAGGAGTGGAGAGCAGTGAAATGGTTTGGAGTGGAGTGGAGTGTAAAGGAAAGGAGTGGAATGGAATGGAACAGAGTGGTGTGGAATGGAATGGAGTGGAGTGGAAAGGAATGGAGTGGAGTGGAATGGAATGGACAGGAATGGAATGGTTTGGAGTGGAGTGGAATGGATTGGAATGGAATGGAATTAGAGTGGAGAGAAATGGAATGGAGTGGAGGGGAATGGAAAGGAGTGGAGGGGAATGGAGTGGAGCGTAGTGGAATGGACTGGAGCCTAGTGGAATGGAGTGGAGCATAGTGGAATTAAGTGAAATGGAATGGAGTGCAGTGGAATGGATTGGAGTGGAGTGGAACGGAATAGAATATAGTGGAAAGGAGTGGAGTGAAGTGGAGTGGAATGGAATGGAGTGGAGTGGAATGATAGGGAATGGAGTGGAATGGAGAGGAGTGGAGTGGAATGCAGTGTAATGGAGGGGAAGGGAATGGAGTGAAGTGTTTTGGAATGGAGTGGAGTGGAGTGGAATGGAATGCAGTGGAGTGGTATGGAGTGGAGTGCAGTGGAATTGAGTGGAATTGAATGGAGTGGATTGGAATGGAATGAAGTGGAGTGGAACGGAATAGAACGGAGTGGAATGGAGTGAAATGAAGTGGATTTGAATGCAGTGGAGTGCAACGGAATGGAATGGAGTGGAATGGAGTGGAGTGGAATTGAATGGAGTGGAGTGGAGTTGAGTGGAGTGGAGTGGAGTAGAGGGGAATGGAGTGGAGTAAAGTGGAGTGGAATGGAGTGGAGTGGAATGGAAGAGAATGCAGTGGAATGTAGTGGATTGGAATGGAATTGAATGGAATGGAATGGAGTGGAGGGCAGAGGAGTGGAATGGAGTGGAGTGTGGTGGAGTGGAGTGGGCTGGAATGGAATGGAGTGGAGTGTAATGAAGAGGAGCGGAGTGGAATTGACTGGAATTGAATGGAGTGGAGTGGAATGGAATAGAATAGAGTGGAATGGAGTGGATTGGAGTGGAATGGAGTGGGGAAGAATAAAGGGAAATTGAGTGGAATGGGACGGGGTCAAGAGGTATGGCGTGCAATGGAGTGGAATTGAGTGGAGTGGATTAGAGTGGACTGGAAAGACGTGGAGTGAAATGGAATGGAATTGAGTGGAATGGAGTGGAGTGGAATGGATTGGAGTGGAATGGATTGGAGTTGAATGGAATGGAGTGGAGTGGAATGGAATGCAGTAGAACGGAATGGAGTGGATTGGAATGGAATGGAGTGGAGTGTAATGAAGTGGAGTGGAGTGGAATGGAAGTGGAGTGGAGTGGATTGGAATGGAATGGAATGGAGAGGAGTGGAATGGATTGGAGTGGAATGGAATGGAGTGGAGTGGAATGGAATGCAGTAGAACGGAATGGAGTCGATTGGAATGGAATGGAGTGGATTGTAATGAAGTGGAGTGGAGTGGAATGGAAGTGGAGTGGAGTGGAATGGAAGTGGAGTGGAGTGGATTGGAATGGAATGGAATGGAGGAGTGTAGTGGAGTGGAGTGGAATGGAAGGGAGTGTAGTGGAATGGAGTGGAGTGGAAAGGAGTGGAGTGGAGTGGAGTGCAGAGGAATGGAATGGAGTGGAGTGGAATGGAAAATGATGGAATGGAATGGAATGCAGTAGAACGGAATGGAGTGGATTGGAATAGAATGGAGTGGAGTGTAATGAAGTGGAGTGGAGTGGAATGGAAGTGGAGTGGAGTGGATTGGAATGGAATGGAATGGAGAGGAGTGGAATGAAGTGTAGTGGAATGGAGTGGAGTGGAGTGGAATGGAAGGGAGTGTAGTGGAATGGAGTGGAGTGGAAAGGAGTGGAGTGGAGTGGAGTGCAGAGGAATTGAATGCAGTGGAGTGGAATGGAAAATGATGGAATGGAATGGAATGGAGTGGAGTGGAATGGAGTGGAGCAGAGTGGAATTGGGTGGAATCATATGGAGTGGAGTGGAATGGAGTGGATTCGAGTGGAATGTAATAGAATGGACTGGAATGGAATAGAATGGAGTGGAATGGAGTTGAGTGGAGTGCAGTGGAATGGAACTGTATGGAATGGAGTGGAATAGAATTGAATGGATTGTAGTGGAATGGAGTGGATTGGAACAGAGTGGATTGGAGTGGAATGGAGTGGAGTGGAATGGAATGGAGTGGAGTGGAATGGAATGGAGTGGAGGGGCATGGAATGGAGTTGAGTGTAACGTAATGGAGTGGAGTGGAATGCTATGGAATGGAGGGGAATGGAGTGGAGTGGAGTGGAATGGAATGGAGTTGAATAAAATGTAGTGAAATTTATTGGAATGGAATGGAGTGGAGTGGAATGGAATGGAGTGCAGTGGAATGGAGTGGAGTGCAGTGGAATTGAGTGGCATCGAAGGGACTGGATTGGAATGGAGTGGAGAGGAATGGAATGGAATAGAATGGAGTGGAATGGAGTGTAGTGGAATGGAAAGGAATGGAATAGAATGGAACAGAGTGGAGTGTGGTGGAGAGGAGTAGATTGGAGTGGAATGGATTGGAGTGGAATGGAATGGAGTTAAGTGGAATGGAGTGGACTGGAGTGGAGAGGATTGGTATGAATTGCAGTGTGGTGGCGTGGGGTGGAGTGGAATGGAATGAGGAAGAGTGGAATGGAATTGAGTAGATTGGAGTGGAATAGAGTGGAGTTGAATGGAGTGGAGTGGAGTGGAATGGAATAGAATGGAATGGAATGGAGCGGAGTTGAATGGAATGGACAGGAGTGGAATGGAGTGGAGTGGAGTTGAATTGACTGGAATGGAACAGAGTGGAGTCGGATGGAGTGGAGTGGAGTGGAATGGAAGAGAATGGAGTGGAATGGAGTGGAGTGGAGTGGAGTGGAATGGAGTGGAGTGGAGTGGAATGGAGTGGAGTGGAGTAGAATGGAATGGATTGGTGTGGAATGGAATGGAATGGAGTGGAATACAATGGAGTGCAGAAAAGTTGAGTGGAGTGGAACGGAATAAAATGAAATGGAGTGGAATGGAGTGGAATGTTATGGAGTAGAGTGGAATGAATTGTAGTGGAACAGAATAGAGTGGAGTGGAGGAGAATGGAGTAGAGTGAAGTGCAGTGGAATGGAGTGTAGAGGAATGGAATTGAATGGAGTGGAAAGGAGTGGAGTGGAATGAAATGGAATGGAATGGAATGGAGCAGAGTGGAGTGGAGTGGAGTGGAGTGGAGCCGCATGGAATGGAGTGGAGTGGAGGGTAATGGAATGGAGTGGAGTGTATTGGAATGGATTGGATTGGAACAGAGTGAAATGGAATGGAGTGGAAGGGAGTGGAGTGGAGGGGAATGGAGCAGAGTTGAGTGGAATGGAATGGGGTGGAGTGAAAAGGAATGTACAGGAGAGGAATGGAGTGGAGTGGAGTGGAATGTAATGGAGTGGAATGGAATGGAGTAGAGTGGAGTGGAATGGAATGGAGTGGAGTGCAATGGAATGCACTGGAAAGGAATGGAGTGGAGTGGAGTGGAATTGAGTGTAATGGAATGGAGTTGAGTGGAATGGAGTGGAGTGGAGTGCCATGAAATGAAATGGAGTGGAATGGAATGGAGTGGAATGGAGTGGAATGGAGTGGATTGGAAAGGCTTGGAGTTTAATGGAATGGAGTGGAGTGGAGTGGAGTGGGAAAGAATGGACTGGAATGTAGTGGAATAGTAGAGTGAAGTAGAGTGGAGCGGAGAATATTGGTGCTAAAATTTGCAAAACGCCTAGCAAACTGAATTAAACAATTCATAAATAGGTAATTCATAATGACCAAGTTGGATTTATCCCAGAGATGCAAGGATAGTTCAACATGCAAATCAATGAATGTGATAGATCACATAAAGAGAATGAAGGGGCCAGGAACAGTGGTTCACACCTGTAATCCCAGCAATTTGGGAAGCCGAGGTGGGTGGATCACCCGAGGTCAGGAGTTTGAAACCAGTCTAGCCAACATGGCGAAGCTACGTCTCTACTAAAAATACAAAAATTAGCCAGGCATGGTGGTGAGCACCTGTAATCCCAGCTACTCAGGAGGCTGAAGAAGGAGAATCACTTGAACCCGGGAGGCAGAGGTTTCATTGAGCTGAGATCATGCCATTACACTCCAGCCTGGGTGAAAGAGGGAGACTACATCTCAAAAAAAAAAAACAAAAAACAAAACAACAACAAAAAAAACAAGGACAAAATCCATATAATAATTTCAATTATGCTAAAAAATTTTGATAAAATTTAATATTCTTTAATAATAAAAAGCCCTTTGAAAACTGGGTATGGAATGAACATACCTCAACATAATAAAGTCATATATGACAGATCCACAGCTAGTATCACACTAAGTGGGGAAAAACTAAAAGCCTTTTCTCTAAAATCTGGAAGATGACAAGAATGTCCACTTTTACCACTGTTATTCAACATAATGCTGAAAGCCCTATCTGGAGCAATCAGACAGGAGAAAGCAATAAAACGCATCCCAATTGGAAAAGAAGTCAAATTACCTTTTTTTTTTTTTTTTTTTTGCCAATGTTATAATGTTATATTGGAAAAGGCATAAATACTCCTCTGATAGGGTTTGAATGTGTGTTCCCTCCCAAATCTCATATTTAAATGTAATTCTCAATGTTGGAGATGGGCCTGTTGAAAGGTGATTTAACCATTGGAGTGGATTACTATAAATGGCTTAGCACCATCCCATTTGGTGCTATCCTCATGATAGTGAGAGAGTTCCCATAAAATCTGGTTATTTAAAACTGTGTAACAACTCGCCCCTCCGTTTTTTGCTTCTGCTTTTTGCCCTGTGATGTGCAAGATTCTGCTTCAACTTCTGCCATGACTGTAAACTTCCAGAGACCTCCCCAGAAGCATATTCCAGCACTATGTTTTATCTACAGCCTGTAGAATCACAAGCCACTTAAACCTACTTTGTAAAAAGTAAATTATCCAGTCCTACTCTCATAGTGTTGCAAAAGCATATTCCAGTACTATGTTTTCTCAACAGCCTGTAGAATCATAAGCCACTTAAACCTGCTTTGTAAAAAATTAATTATCCAGTCCCACTCTCATAGTGTTGCAAAAATAGCTTAATACAAAAATTGGCACCAAGGAAGGGAAAATAGTTATAAGAATACCCCACAATGTGGAATCAGCTTTGTAACTGGGTAAACAGGCAGAAGTTGGAAGAATTTGTGGGATTCAGAAGACAGAAAAATGAGGGAAAGTTGAGATATTCTTAGAGACTGGTTGAATGTCTGTGACCAAAAGGCTGATAGTGATCTGGACGGTGAAGGCCGGGCTGAGAAGGTCTCAGATGAAAACTAGAAACTTATTGGGACTGAAACAAAGGTCATCCATGTTGTCTTAGCAAAGTGGTTGGCTGAATTTCTGTCATGCACTAGGGATATAAAAAAGTTTGAATTTGAAATTGATGATTTAGGGTTTCTGTTGGAAAAATGTCTAAGCAGCAAAGCATTTGTGATGTGACCTGGCTGCCTTTAACAACCTATGCTCACATGTTCTAGTAAAAAAATAAAAATAAAATAAGTAGTAACTTATACTTACAAAAGAAGCATAGTGTAAAAGCTTGAAAACTTTGCAGCCTAGTCATGTGGCTGAAATATAAAAAGCTTTTATAAGAGAGGAACTCAAGCAGCATATGTGTCAACCACTTGTTAGAGATATTTGTACAACCTAAAAAAAAAGCAAGTGTTGATAGCCAAGACAATGGGAAAGAGGAATTGAAGGCATTTTAGAAATCTGAAAGGCAGCAACCCATCACAGGCCCTGAGGCCTAAAAGAAGAGAATAGTTTCTTGGATCAGGTCTAGGACCTGCTGCCTTGGGTAGCTTTGGTACAAGGCTCACTGCATCGTTCCCACTGCTTCAGCTCCAGGTGTAGCTCATATTGACCCAGTTACAACTCCAGTCACTGCTTCAGAGGGTGCAAGCCATAACCTTGGTAGCTTCCATGTGGTGTTAGGCCTGTGGGTTTACCAAATGCGAGTAGTTGAGACTTGAGAGCCTCCACTGTTATTTCAAAGGATGTATGAAAAAGAAAGGGTGTGCAGGCAGAAGCATGTTGCAGGTGTGGAGCCCTCATGGAGATCCTCTACTAAAACAATGGAGAAAAGAAATGTGTGGTGACAGTCCCCAGGAAGGCTCCCCACTGGGTCATGGCCTAGAAGATCTGTGAGGAGAGGATCACTGTCCTCCAGACCTCAGATCCCAGAATGGTAGATCTAGCTACAGCCTGCACCTTGCACCTTGAAAAGCCAGAAGAACAGTATGCGAGCCCATGAGAGCAGCTGTGGGGGCTGAACCATGCAAAGTCACAAGGTAGAATCTTCCCAAGGCATTAGCATGCCCTGGAAATGGGACACAGAGTCAAAAATAATTATTTTGGAGCGTAACAATTCAATAACTGCCCTTCTGGGTTTCAGACGTTCATAGATCCTGTGACCGCTTTCTTTTGGCTGATTTCTTCCTTTTAGAATAGGAGTATTTACCCAATGCCTCAGCCTCATTTGTATCTTGGAAGAGCCTAATTTGTTTCTTTATGTTACAGGCTTATAGGAGGAAGAAATTAGCTTCGTCTTAGATGAGACTTTTGACTTTTGAGTTAAGGCTGAAATTAGTTAAGACCTTGGGGATTATTGGGAAGTCATGATTGTATTTTGAAATATGAGAAGGATTTGAGATTTGGAACGGCCAGGGGCAAAATGATACAGTTTGGATGTGTATTCCCACCAAAATCTTATATTGAAATATAATCCTCAATGTTGGAAGTGGGCCTAGAGGGGAGGTGATTGAATCATGAGGGCAAGATTTCCACGGACAGTTTGGCATTATTTCCTTTGGTGCCATTCCCACAATAGTAAGTTTTTATCAGAGCTGGTTATCTATAAGTGTGTGTAACACTTCCCCCCTGCCCTCGCACTTACCATGTGATGTGCAAGCACTGGATTTATTTTTCACCTTGTCAGTTGTCAGAGGCTTCCCCAGAAGCAGAAGCCAGTGCTATGCTTTCTGTACAGCCTGAAGAAACATGAACCAGTTAAACCTATTTTCTTTATAAATTAACCAGTCACTGATTACTTTTTATAGCAATATGAGAATGGCCTAATACATCCACCAAAATCTATTAGAGGTAATAACTTGAGTAAATTTGCAGAATACGAAATCAACACATACAAATCAGTAGGGTTTCTATATGCCAACAGTCAACAAACTGAAAAAGAATTCAAAAATGTAATACTATTTGCAGTAGCCACAAATAAAACAAAATATGTGGGAATTTACCAAAGAAATAAAAGTTCTCAACAATTAAAACTGTAAAACACTGATAAAAGAAATGAAAAAGGACCCAAAAATTGGAAAGGTATTTTTATGTTCGCAGATTGGAAGAATCAGTATTTTTATAAAAATATCCATACGATCCATAGCAATCTATACATTTCATTCCATCTCTATCAAAATAACAGGCCAGGGGCAGTGGCTCATGCCTGTAATCCCAGCACTTTGGTCCCAGCACTTTGGGAGGCCGAAATTGGTGGATCATGAGGTCAGGAGTTCAAGACCAGCCTGGCTAACTTGGTGAAACCCCACCTCTACTAATAATACAAAAAATTAGCCAGGTATGGTGGCGGGTGCCTGTAATCCCAGCTATTCAGGAGGCTGAGGCAAAGAATTGCTTGGACCCAGGAGGTGGAGGTTGCACTGTGCCCAGATCACATCACTGCACTCCAGTCTAGGTGACAGAGCAAGACGCCAACAAAAAAAAAAAAAAAAAAAGAAAAAGAAGACATTCCTCACAGATATAGAAAAAAAACTCTGAAATTTATATGGAAACATCACAAAACACCATAATAGTCAAAGCTATGCTGAGTATATAAAACAAAACTGGAGGAATTCCATTACCTGGTTTTAAATTATACTACTAAGTTGTAGTAATTAAAACAACATGACACTAGCATAAAAACAGACATAAAGACAGATGGAACGAAATAGAGACCCGAGAAACAAACTCATACAGCTAAATTAATTTTCAACAAAAGTGCCAAGAACATACAATAAAAAATAAGACGGTTTTTGTAATAAATATGGCTGGTAAAACTGGCATTCTGTGTGAGGGACAAACATTGAGACACTCATAGCAGTGTTCTGGAATCCTATGTGAGGGACAAACATTCAGACCAGAGCAAGAGTGTTCTGGAATCCCCTGTGAGGAACAAACATTCAGATCCTCGTAGCAGTGTTCTGGAATCTTATGTGACAAAAGTTTGGAACCCAGCAGCAGTGTTCTGGAATCCTATGCGAGAGACAAACATTCAGACCCTCACAGCAGTGTTCTGGAATACTATGGGAGGGGCAGCTAAATTAATTTTCAACAAAAGTGCCAAGAACATACAATAAAAAATGAGACAGCTTTTGTAATAAATAGGGCTGGGAAAACTGGCAAGCCATAGGCAGAAGAATAAAACTAGAACCCTACTTCTTGCCACTTACAAAAGTCAAATTAAAATGAATTAAACACTTAAACCTAACGCCTCAAACCATCAAACTTTTACAAGAAAACATTGGGGAAACTCTTTAGGGCATTGGTTTGGGCAAAAATTCCTTAAATAATACCCCAGAAGCACAGACAACTAAAACAAACATGGACATATCGGATTACAGAAAGTCAGAAAGCCTTTTTAAAGTGAAAGAAACAAGAAACAAAGTGAAGAGAAAATCCACAGAATAGGAGAAAATATTTGTAAATTATCCAACTGAAAAGCAATTAATAGCTACATGATATGGTTAGTATTTGTGTCCCCACCCAAATCTCATATTGAATTGTAATCCCCAGATGTTGTGGGAGAGGTTGGTAGAAGGTGATTAGATCATGGGGGTGGTTTCCCCCATGATGTTCTTCTGATAATGAGTGATTTCTCATGAAATCTGATGGTTTTATAAGGGACTCTTCCCCCTTTGCTTCACATACATACTCTCTCTCCTGCTGTCATGTAAGAGGTGCCTGCTTCCCCAACTGCCATTATTGGAAGTTTCCTGAGTCCTCCCCGGCCATGTGGAACTGTGAGTCAATTAAACCCATTTCCTTTATAAATTACCCAGTCTTGCCAGGTGCTATGGCTCATGCCTGTAATCTCATCACTTTGGGAGGCTGAGGAGGGTGGATCACAAGGTCAGGATTTCAATACCAGCCTGGCCAAGATGGTGAAACCCTGTCTCCACTAAAAATACAAAAACTAGCTAGGCATGGTGGCAGGAGCCAGTAATCCCAGCTATTCAGGAGCTGAGGCAGAGAATTGCTTGAATCAGAAGGTGGAGATTGCAGTAAGCCGAGATTGCACCACTGCACTTCAGTCTGGGCAACAGATCAAGACTACATCTCAGTAAATAAATAGATAACACAGTCTCAGCTATTTTTTTATAGCAGTGCAGGAACAGACTAATACACTACAATATATTGAGTTCAAAAAATTCCATAGAAAAAAGTAATAAGCCAAATAAAGAGTGGGCAAAAAATTTAAATAGACATTTATGAAAAGAAGACATACAAATGTGAAACAGGCAAATGAAAATGTGCTCCAGATTACTGATCATCATGGAAATGCAAATCAAACCCAAAATGAGATATCATTTCACCCCAGTTAAGGTGGCTTTTATCCAGAAGTCAGTAAAAAACAAACGCTGGTGAGTATGTCGAGTGAAGGGAACCCTTGTACACTGCTGTTGGGAGCACATTTAAGGACAGTTTGGATGTTCCCGATATAACTAAAAATAGAGCTAGTATATGGTCCAGCAATCCCATTGCTCATTATATGACTACAAGAAAAAAAATTAGTAAATCAAAGACCTATTGGCACTCTCATGTTTGCTACAGCAAGGCTTATAATGGCCAAGATTTTGAAGGAACCTAAATGTCCATTAACAGATGACTGGATAGAGAAAATGTGGTACCTATACACAATGGAGTACTATTCAGCTGGAAGAAAGAATGAGAGCCTTCCATTTGCAATAACATAAATGGAACTGAAAGTCTTTATGTTAAGTGAAATGTCAGGCACAGAAAGACAAATGTCACATGTTCTCACTATTTGTGGGTGCTAAAATTCAAAACAATTGGTGTCATAGAGGTAGAGAGCATAAGGATGGTTACTAGAGGCTGGGAAGGGCAGGGAGGGAACAAGGGGATAATGGGGATGCTAAATGGGTAAAAAAAAATTGTTAGAAAGAATGAATAAGACAGCATTTGATAGCACAACAGGGTGATTATAGTAAAAAATAATTTAATTCCACATATAAAAAAACTAAAAGAGTATAACTGGATTGTTTATAACACAAGCTATAAATGCTTGAGGGGAGAGATACGCCGTTTTTTATTATGTGTTACTCATTGCATGACTGCATCAAAATGTGTCATGTACCCCCATGAATATATACACCAACTATGTACCCACAAAAATAAATTAAAAACTGAAATTGAAATTAAAATTAAAACAAAAGGGAGGAGAGTATAATGAGGCATGTGTGACCCATGGCTTGAACTAGCTTTTCAGGTTAACTTTGGAAAGTCCTTATCCAAGAAGAGAGGTCCATTTAATCAACAGGGGATTAGAAATTTATTTTTAGTTTATAAATGGAAAAAAGAAGGATTTTAAATCTTGAGCCATAGTTCTCAGTCAATCAATCATTGCAGGGAACTCTGTTCTTTACTCTGGAGATAAACACTAGTTTTCTTTTCCATGGAATAACATCGCATTTCAAAATGTGGGGAAACATCTTGCAACTAAGAGGTGTGGCCTTATTAAATTTGATTTGGTTTCCATTGTAATTCATTTAATCACATGTGTTCTAGAGTTTGTCCTCAGTCTTCCCCTAGTATAGGCCCATGATCTGTTGAATTTGCTCAGCTCCCTGCTCAACAGCAGGAAATCAGAATTATATAAAAACCTCACTGTAGCTGGGAGTGGTGGCTCTCGCCTGTAATCCCAGCTATTTGGGAAGCCAAGGTGGGCAGATCGCTTGTTGTCAGGGGTTTGAGACCAGCCTGGCCAACAGAGGGAAACCCCATCTCTACTAAAGATACAAATATTAGCTGGGTGTGGTGATTCATGCCTGTAATCCCAGCTACTTGGGAGGCTGAGGCAGAAGAATTGCTTGAACCAGGGAGGCACAGGTTTCAGTGAGCCAAGATAGTGCACTGCATTGCAGCCTGGGCAACAGAGCAAGACTCTGTCTCAAAATAATAATAATAATAATAATAATAATAATAATAATAAGTAACAATAAAAATCTCATTTTGTTTCAAACAAAATTTCTTTTGAATATCAACTGTATCAACTTGCATATTAACTGTAATCATTTTGTTTATTTGATATCCAATCTTGAGAAATCTTTGAGGAGTAATTTCACTCTTTTCTGCCATTTTGGTAAACATACAAAATGCCATTAAACAAAATGCACAAAATTCCTGAGAAATACATTTTCTCCTTGAGGAGTAGACTTGCTGTGTTAGAGGAACTCATGGTTACCTAGCTTCTAGTTTAATAAACATGACTAGAATATTCTATCTTAATATGAGTAGCTAGGTACTCACAGGGCATCTAGAAGATTAATGTTCATGGTCTGAAAATAGTCACATTTTTTAACTGGCCACAAATTACAATTGCAGAATATTTGTGGTCATACAAGACATCTTCCACCAAGCCTGAAAAATGTATAAATGTCCTAGGAGTGCAGCATTTTTTGTAAGGATATTATTAATGAGCTAGCTTAGGTCAATGGGTTAATGGTTATTGTTAAAACGAATAGCCACGACTTTAGTGACTACATCTGCACCTTCCAAGTTTAATTATAACGCTTTATCTTTATAGTTACTTATAAGTAGAGACACTAACAAAAGACAATGCGTTCCTGCTCTTGTTATCTGAGGATGTCCAACTCTGTAATGGAGTAATTTCTAATAAACTTGCTTCTTTCACTGTGCTCTCTAACTCACCTCAAATTTTTTCCTGCAGAAGATCTGGGAATCCTACTTTGTGGTCTGTATCAGGACCCTCTTTTCCAGCAACATCTTTCAGCACACCATGAACGGACAACAAGACAAGACCCCCACTCCAAGGAAAACAATCCACACAGAATCAATCAGTTGACACCTGGCAAGCGGGCTGTCTTTTAGAGTCGTGAAGCCATTCTGGTGGGCAAGAATGATTTTCCACTATTAACATACTCAGATTAGAGGCCAAGCCCACAGGGTTAGAGGCCCTGGGGAATATTGAGAAGAATGGATTTGGCTATACAAGATGTTTGCCACTTTCTCTTTTCGGACTGTCCATCTTGTGCTTTCGGTCCCTCAACTGAGTGCTCCACATCTTGTCACCTTTCTGCTCATTGCCTCTGTTTTGCAGTAGCCTGGAGGCTGCCCCAGGACAGAGGCCCCAAACAGTTTTGCTTTTACTTTCCTCAGCGATCCTCTGACTCTGAACTGACTGCTTGTTTAATTTGCCACTTGTCCAAGTAACACTGAAAAAAAGAATTGTCTTGTAACCTAGAATTTTTTTACCTTAAATTTCAGAAAAGATCAGCAGTAACCTCGCCATCATGACTGAAGTTGAAATGTGGTATTTAAGAGCTCTACATGATAAGATCAGATATGCCTGTTTAGTGACAGCCTCTTTTATGACAACCCTTTGCAAACAATTACCCTCAAGATGGAGAACATGAGACTTTTTCTTAACAGTTTTCCCTCATTTATTAACCGTAGCGCCATCTTTGATGGGCTGGTATAGGGCAGCTGGACCCTGCTTTCTTAACCCAGCAGGTCACTTTTCTGGAGAGAGTTTTGTCAGATTTGTCGTAGCAGTGTGAAAATGGACTAATACCATCAGAGTGAACAGGCAACCTACAAAATGGGAGAAAATTTTCGCAATCTAGTCATCTGACAAATGGTTAATATCCAGAATCTACAATGAACTCAAACAAATTTACAAGAAAAAACAAACAACCCCATCAAAAAGTGGGCAAAAGATATGAACAGACACTTCTCAAAAGAAGACATTTATGCAGCCAAAAGACACATGAAAAAATTCTCATCATCACTGGCCATCAGAGAAATGCAAATCAAAACCACAATGAGATACCATCTCACACCAGTTAGAATGGCGATCATTAAAAAGTCAGGAGACAACAGGTGCTGGAGAGGATGTGGAGAAATAGGAACAGTTTTACATTGTTGGTGGGACTGTAAACTAGTTCAACCCTTGTGGAAGTCAGTGTGGCGATTCCTCAGGGATCTAGAACCAGAAATACCATTTGACCCAGCCATCCCATTACTGGGTATATACCCAAAGGATTATAAATCATGCTGCTTTAAAGACACATGCACACGTGTGTTTATTGTGGCACAATTCACAATAGCAAAGACTTGGAACCAACCCAAATGTCCAACAATGATAGACTGGATTAAGAAAATGTGGCACATATACACCATGGAATACTATGCCGCCTAAAAAAATGATGAGTTCATGTCCTTTGTAGAGACATGGGTGAAATTGGAAATCATCATTCTCAGTAAACTATCGCAAGGACAAAAAACCAAACACCGCATGTTCTCACTTATAGCTGGGAATTGAACAATGAGAACACATGGACACAGGAAGGGGAACATCACACTCTGGGGACTGTTGTGGGGTGGGGCTGGGGGGAGGGATAGTATTAGGAGATATACCTAATTCTAAATGATGAGTTAATGGGTGCAGCACACCAGAATGGTACATGTATACGTATGTAACTAACCTGTACATTGTGCACAAGTACCCTAAAACTTAAAGTATATATTTATATAAAAGAAAATGGACTAATATATTACAATATAGAAGTTACAGCCTTCCTAATTCCCCTGTTTGATCTGACTCCTATTTTGCAGCTTCATTTGTTTTATAGAAGAGAAACTAAGAGGGAGGAAATACATTATATACAGGCTTCTCTGATACTTGGTCAGGATAAAAATTAAAACGGGTTTCTTTATGTTTGATGGAGGAAAAGACAAAACAGGGATGGCACATAATTGATTACCCTTTTAATGCAAGTTACTCTTAATATTAGGCTTTTCTTAGCTGGGGCTGAACTCCCCCTGCCAATCCGAGCACCCCATAAGAACACAATCATATTCCTTCCAGTTCTAGTGAGGTGTGCAACATATTATTAATTTCTTCTAGTTTTCCAGGGTTATGTAGTATCTGCTCATCATCTTCTCCCTGCCCTTCGAGTCCTGTCTTACGTACATACCCCACTCTCGAAACACCCGAACTTCACCCGAACAACAGGTAGTGGTAGCCAGCAAAGTTGAATATTTGCCCTCTCTGGGAAGTGACAGATGATAATAGGGACACTATATTGAAGGAGTGGCCTGTCCCTCCACACCTGTGAGCGTTTCTCGTCAGGTAGAACTAGAGGCTTGTGAAAAGAGACGCAGAGACAAAGTATAGAGAAAAAGTGGGCCCAGGGGACAAGTGCTCAGCATACGGAGGACCAGCGCCGGCACCTGTCTCTGAGTTTCCTTAGTATTTATTGATCATTATCAGGCATTTCTCGGAGAGGGGGAAGTGGCAGGACAATAGGGTAACAGTGGAGAGAGGGCCAGCAGGAAAACATGTGAACAAATGTCTCTGCAACATAAACAAGGTAAAGAAAAAAGTGCTGTGCTTTTGATGTGTATATACATAAATATTTCAATTACTTAAAGAGCAGTATTGCCTCCAGCATGTCTCACCTCCAGCCCTAAGGCAGTTTTCTCCTATCTCAGTAGATGAAATATACAATCGGGTTTTACACTGAGACATTCCATTGCCCAGGGACGAGCAGGAGACAGATGGTTTTGTCTTATCTCAACTGCAAAGAGGCTTTCCTCTTTTACTAGTCCTCCTCAGCACAGACCATTTACAGGTGTTGGGCTGGCGGATGGTCAGGTCCCTCCCTTCCCATGAGGCCATATTTCAGACTATCACATGGGGAGAAACCTAGGACAATACATGGCTTTCCTAGGCAGTTGTCCCTGTGGCCTTCCGCAGTGTTTTGCGTCCCTGCGTACTTGAGAGTAGGGAGTGCTGATGACTTTTAACAAGCATGCTGCCTTCAAGCATTTGTTTAACAAAGCACATCCTTCATATCCCTAAATCCATTAAACCTATAGTCGACACAGCACATGTTTCTGCGAGCACAGGGTTGAGGCTAGGGTTACAGATTAACAGCATCTCAAGGCAGAAGAATTTTTCTTAGTACAGTACAAAATGGAGTGTCTTATGTCTACTTCTTTCTACATAGACACAGTAACAGTCTGATCTCTTTTTCTTTTCCCCATACTATATAGGTAAATGTACACTTTTCTATATCTGAATTAGCCATATGCAAGGAAAAACTAAAACAGTTTTCAGAGGTTCCGGGAAAATTCATAGACAAATTTAAAAGGCTAACCTTGACGTATGATCTGACCAGGCAGGATTTGCATATATTTATGTTCGCCTGCTGCATGGTAGAAAAGCAGTGCATTATGGGAGTGGCTAGAGCACATGCTAATAGGGTGGCAACCTGCAACCAGAGGAATGACACCTATCAAGTAGGAGGCACAGCAGTGCCTGACTAGGACCCAAAAGGACTAGAATCTAGAAAAAACAAATGAATTAGGAAGAAAGTAGGAAATAGAGAGAAAAAATTATGATTGACTCCATGAAGGAATAAAAAAAAAGTGTGATACAGCTTTTTAATTTTTATAAAGTCTGGAAAATTACTCAGGGAAAAGATGAAAACCTAGCCTTATTACAAGGGTGGATAATTTAGACCTTGAGGAAATACACTAACACTGACCCTGACTCCAAAAAGGGACAGGCATTTCTAGGAGTTTAATTTATAGCACGGTCTCCTTCTTATATCTGCAGGAAGCTGCCAAAAGCAGCCTTAGGCTTCCAGACTCCCATGGATCAGATTTTAGACTTGGATTTTGCAGTTTTCCATCACAGGAATTGAGCAGAGAAAACATAAAATAAAGCAAATCTTCCAAGAGGCCCAGCTTCTAGCTGCAGCCTTGTGCTCTCCACCACTTCAGAAGCAGCCCCCTAACCCCTGGCCCTCACAGAGGAAGTGAGAAGGTGAAAATCGCAGTCTGTGCCTTTGGGCCACTGCGCCTTGGGTATAAATCTGTGTGCCTTCTGTAGGAAGGTAAGCCTCTGCCGAAGGAAATGCACTGTGCTTCCAAAGGAGCCATCATCAGAGCCCAGCAGACTCAAAAGTGGCGGGGCCTGATACTTCCTACCTCCACTCCCATTGGACTACTAGCTATCGAGAGATGGAGGAGCCTCAGGTGACTCTTGAAGTAGCAGGTAGGGGTATTAACTTCGTATTGGGTGTGGGAGCAGATTACTCTGTACTGATTTAATACAATGGTCTCCTGTGTTCTCATGATGGACAAGCCCCAAAACACTCCTTTTTGTATCTTCTAAGTTGGCCTCCAGAGTCTCTAGGTTTCTCGCCTGCCTTTTCAGTACTGTCTGATTGCCTGACCTCTTACTGGGGAGAGGTTTGTTGACTGAGGAGACCAAGTCATGGTCACCTTCACAGATCATAAAGCATAGAAACTGTTATTTTTGTTCCTGACCCATCAGGGGAAAAAAGAAGTTAAGAATGAGCTGTCACATTTACCACCTGAGGTGTTGTCTTAAGTAAATCTTGAGGTTTGGGCCACACAGGCTCTGGGAAACGCACTAAACAACTCCCCCATTGAAATCCAACTTCAGCCTAGTACTCCTCGATTTCAGAAGAGACAATATATTTTAAGGCAAGAAGCATGAGGGGAAATTCAACCCCTTATTGCCAAATTCTTGCCATATGAGTTATTAAGCCCATGAGAGTCTCCTTACAATACTCGCATGTTACCAGATAAAAAGCCTAATGGCAAGTACAGATTTGTCAGAACCCTTAGAGCATTAAGAAATGCAGTTGTCTCCATACACCTCATTGTCCCCAATACTTACCATGTCCCAGTGGATGCAAGCTGGTTTACATTCTTAAATCTGAAAGATGCACTTTTCTGGATCTCAATGCATGCAGATTCATAAAATGTTTGCCTTTGAATGGACTGATCCAGATATGCATTCAGCCACAAAACTAACCTGGACAGTCATCTCTGAAGGGTTCTGGGATAGCCCCCACTTATTTGAAAATACTCTAGCTAAGGACTTAACAAATCTATAATTGGAAAGGGACAAAATTATTCAGTATGTAGGTGACTTGCTCATTGCTAACCCAACTAAAGAAGACTCATAATAATAATGTTAAGTTGGTAAATTTCCTGGGAACTTGCAGATATAGGGTGTCACCACACAGAGCTCAGATTTTGACTGAAAGACTTAAATATTTGGAATCTGTTTTAACCTTTGGAACTGATCAACCTCCCTAGAAGATAAAAAAGTTATTTTGGTCACCCAACAGTCCCTGTCCAAAAAATGACTGTGGGTTTTTTTAAGAGATGGCTGGGTACTGCTGCTTATGGGTGCCCAGATTTGGGCATGTAGCCAAGCCTTTATATGATACACTAAAGGGAAAGATTTAGAGCTCCTAGAATGTAATGAGAACTGCAAGCAAACCTTCAATACTCTCAAGGAGAAATTGGGCTCTGCTGCAGCCATGGGAATCCCCAAGTTGGATGAACCATTTTTTCTTTATGTGACCAAAAAGCAAGGCATAGGCCTTAGGTAATCTTGTCCCAAAACTGGGGGACATTCCAAGGCAAGCAGCCTAATTTTCTAAGCAGATTGACCAGGTGGCCTCAGGGTGGCCTTGTTGTCTTAGAGCTACTGCCGCTACCACTTTTCTAGCAGGCAAAGCTAATAAACTAACATTAGAACAGCACCTACAGGTTTTTAACCTCACACCAAGGGAAGGTGGTCCTAGAAGCTAAAGGGCAGCAGTGAATAATAAGAGAACATTTATGAAAGTATCAGGGCTTATTGCTAGACACTCCAGACATAACCCTTAAAGCCTGCCAAACCATAAACCCAGCTACTTATCTGCCAGAGTCCACAGGTGCTTCTAGCCTTTCTGGCATACTAGTAGTATTAGTCTGTTCTCATGCTGCTAATAAAGACATATCAGAGGCTGGGTAATTTATAAAGAAAAGAGGTTTAATTGACTTACAGTTCCACATGGTCAGGGAAGCCTCACACTCATGGCAGAAGGCAAATGAGGAGCAAAGTCACATCTCTTACATGGCAGCAGGCAAAAGAGCTTGTGTAGGGAAACTCCCCTTTATAAACCCATCATCTGTAATCCCAGCACTTTGGGAGGCCAAGGCAGTGGATGACCTGAGGTGAGGAGATCGAGGCTAGCCTGGCCAACATGGTGAAACCCCGTCTATACTAAAAGTACAAAAATTAGACAGGCATGGTGGTAGGCGCCTATAATCCCAGCTACTCGGTAGGCTGAGACAGGAGAATCGCTTGAACCCAGGAGTCAGAGGTTGCAGTGAGCCAAGGTCCTGATAATGCACTCCAGCCTGAGCAACAGAGCAAGACTATGTCTCAAAAATAAATTAATAAATAAACCATCAGATCTCATGAGGCTTATTCCCTGTCACGAAAACAGCATGGGAAAGACTCATCCCCCGATTCGATTGCCTCCCACTGGGTCCCTCCCACGAAATATAGGAATTATGGGAGCTACAATTCAAGATAAGATTTGACTGGGGACACAGCCAAAGCATGTCACAGGTTATGTAACAAATTTATTCTAGCAGGCCAGACTTAAGAAGGATGAGCCCCTTGACCATCCCAAGGAAGATTGGTTAACAGATGTAAGTTGTTTTATGCATCAAGAAAACAAGAAGGGTAGGTATGCTATTAGTAGTAGGCACAAGTCTTGCTGGCCTCGACCTCAGCTCAAAAAGCTGAGTTAATTGAACTTACTCAGCTCCTGCAATTGAGGAAGGAATTAAAAGTTAACATTTACACTGATTCCAAGTATGACTTTTTAGTGCTTCATGCTTATGCTGTAATTTGGAATGGGTAGGGACTCCTGTCCCCCAAGGGCTTTTCCATACAACATTATTCAAATTTTGAGCTTGTTAGAATGCCGCTTTGCTGCCAAAAAGTGACTATAATTAATTGCAGAGGACATCAAAAGAGAGACTGACTATGTAAAAGGAAATGCCGTTGTAGATGCCACAGCCAAGGCCCCTGCACTGAAAGGGCCAATGAAGCTTATGGGCGTGCTGGACAGCATACTTAGCACTGGGCCAGAACACTCTGAAGAGGAACAAAAATGAGCCAGGGTCTGCATTTCAGTCCAGGGCCCCTCTGGCTGGCCGAATGATGGTAATAAATTACTAATTCCAACTACCAATCATAGGAATATAATTCAGCACTTTCATTATTCTTTTCACCCTAGAAAGGATTCTTGGTTTCTGTTAATGTCTCATTTGTTTATAGGGGTAAATCTTTTCAAGACACCAAAACAGGTGACTCAGCCCTGTGAGCTCTTTGCCTGACATGACCCAAATGGCCAGCAATTTTCTCCTTCTCGAGGTAAACCTGTCCAAAATTCAGGACCCTATCCAGGTGAGAACCGGCAACTCTAATTTACTCAGATACCTTTCTGCAGGAGATTCAAATATTTGCTAATGCTTACTGATATCTTCACTGGTTAGATCGAGGTATTCCCCACCCCATCTGAAAAATCTTTACCAGAAGAAATATCTCCTCAGTTTGGGTAATCTAAAAGCCTGCAAAGTGGCCATGGCCCGTCTTTCACAGCAGGTGTATCCCAACACCTATCCTCAGCTTTAAGAATCCAATATTACATTCACTCTGTGTGCAGACCGCAGTCCTCTAGAAAGGTGAAAGGGCTAATCCTACTCTAAAGAAGACTGTAGCTAAATCAGACGCCTGACTATCTCTAACACCCATAGCTTACTGTGGGTTTGAACTGTTCCAAAGTAAAACTTATAATTAAATCCTGTTGAGTTAACTTTCGGAAGACCTTTCCTAAGCACAGGTCTCCTAATAGATGAAAAGACTCATGAATTACAACAATATGTTATCAATCTAGGACAGGTGCAAAGGCACTCTGTGAATATGGAAACAAGAGTCTTCCCCTCCCACATGGGAGGAAAATTCAGTTTCAGCTCAGCTAGGGATTTAGTCTTACTAAAGATGTGGGAGGAAGTTCTCCAGCTGACCAGCTTTCCCCAACGTGGAAAGGACCACAGCAAGGACACCTGAGTTTTCCAACAGACGTTCAACGGCAAGGGATTCACCTGTGTGGAAGTAAAGCTGTTGCTTATTCTGGGAGCCTAATCCGAGGCTGAGGGAGGTGGACGCAGGGCGATTTCAGCGTCGGTGGAGGGCGGGCTGGGTAGCTATGCGTCTGCTTCTCCTTCTCGCGTTTCTACTGCCGCTGAAATAACGCCTTGGCCATGAAGGAAATCGTGCTCACGCAGGCCGGGCAGTACGGGAACCAGATCGGCGCCAAGGTTGTATTTGACTCCATAAAAATTAAAATTTTGTATAAGAGAAAAATGCCTCAAAGTCAAAAGTCAAAAGACTGGGGAAATAGATCTGCAACATACATGACAGACAAAAAGCTAATTTGGGATATAGATAGATAGATAGATAGATAGATAGATAGATAGATAGATGTAAATATCCGTTTTTAACACCATTTTAAAAAATATCGTCCTTTCCCCATTGAACAGTCTTGACGCCCTTGTTAAAAATCATAACCATATTTTTTGGTTCTTTATTTCTATTGCATTAGTCTTTGCGTCTGTCTCTATGCTGGTACAGCATTGTTTTGCATACTGAAGTTTGAAACCAGGAGGTGTTAGTCCTCTAACTTTGTTAGTTTTTAAGATTGATTTGGGTGCTTGGGTTTTTTTGAGATTTCATCTGAATTTTAGAATAGGTTTTTCTATTTTTGCAAATATTGGAATTTTTGTAGTGATTTTATTGAATCTGTGGAAGACTATAGATAACAATGGCACCTTGACAAGATTTTGTCTTCCAGTCCATAAACACATGATGTCTTTTCATTTATTTGTGTCATCTTTAATACTTCCATGCCATGTTTATAGTTTTTGCTCTACAGGTTTTTCATTTCCTTGGTTAAGTGGGTTCGTAAGTATTTTATTATTTTGATGCTATCATACATGACCTTGTTGTCTTGATTTCTTCTTCAGATAGTTTATTGTTATTGTAGAAATACAACGATTTTTGTGTATTATTTTGTTTCATGCAGCTTTGATGAATTGTATTTATTGCATCTGACAGTTTATTTCACAGAAACTAAAATATTTTTAATATATAAGTTTATGTCATCTGCAAACAGATAATTTTACTTTTTAAAAAATTGGAATATCTTTAATTCTTTTACTCACCTTATTGTTTTAACTAACCAGAACCTTCAGTACTTTATTAAATAGAAGTAGTAAAAGCAAGCATCCTTGTTTTTGCTCTTAGGGTAAAAGCTTTCAGTCTTTCACCATGTTAGCTGTGTTTTTTTGTTTTGTTTTGTTTTGTTTTTTTGTATAGCATTATGTTAAGGTGTTTTCTTTCTTTTTATAGTTTACTAACTATATTTTATCATGAATGTGGGTTAAATTTGGACAAACCCTTTTTCTTCTTTGATTAATATGATCCATTGAGTGTTTTTCCTTCTTTATGTTAATGTGATATTATGCTGATTTTCATGTGTTGGAACATACTTTTATTTCAGGAGTCAATTATACTCATTCATAGTGTATAATCCTTTTAAAGTACTGCTAAGTTTGAGTTGCTGGTATTTTGTTGAGGATTTTTGCTTCAGCATTTATAAGGGATTTTTTTTGCAATTTTCTTATGGTGCCTTTGTCTGGCTTGGTGTCAGGGTCATACTGGACTCATAGAATAAGTTAGAAAAAATTACTGCGTCTTCAATGTTTTGAAAAAGTATGAGAAAAAGTGGTTTTAATTCTGCTTTAAACATTGGGTAGAATTCAACAGTGAAGCCATCTGGTCCAGGCTTTTCTTTGTTGCTGGGTTTTTGATTACTGATGCAATCTTCCTGCTGAATCTCCCTGCTGAATAGGTTTATTCAACTTTTCTGATTCAGTCTTAGTAGGTTTTTTGTTTCTAGGAATTTGTTCATTTTATTTAGGCTATTCAATTTTTTAGTGTATACTTCCTTATGTTACTCTCCTACATCCCTTTTTTACTCCAAAAATGTGTTAGTAATGTACCCATTTTATTTTTGAGTTTAGTAATTTGAATATTCACTTTTTTTCTTAGTCAATCTAGATAAAATTTTGTCAGTTTTGATCTTTTTCAGGGAACAAATTAGGCTTTGTTGATTTTTGATATTGTTTTTCTATTCTCTATTTCAGTTATTTCCACTGTTATCTTTATCATTTTTTCAATTTTGCTAGTTTTAGTTGTCCCTATTTAGTAGTCCCTCTTTTTCCCTCTGTTTTTAGTTCCTTAGGAGTAAAGTTGTTGATTCGGTATCTTATTTTTTATAATCACTTATAGCTATAAATTTTTCCCTTATGGTACTGTTTTTGATGTATCTCTTAACTTTTGGTATTTCATGTTTTTAATTTGTCTCTACATATTTTCTATTTTCTCTTGTGATTTCTTCTTTTGTCTATCCTTGAGTGTTTCATACCTATATTTTTAGACATAAAATGTATAACCTACAAAATTTTCTTGATTTTGTAGACATAAAATGTATAACCTACAAAATTTTCTTGATTTTCTTGATTAGTTTTATTTGTTGTAAGTTTTTATTTCAGAATTAAATGTGTGTATCAACATTTATTATGTTCTCATAAACTTTGTAATACCTGGAGATTTCTGGTCCACACATGTAAGTCTCTACATAAGTATTATTTTGAAGCATTTAATCTTCTGTTTTAATATTTCAAAAATCTAAATGAAACTGAGATTTTGGTTTCTGAGATGAAATCATGGTAGGTGACTGAGAAACGCTTAAAAATTAGCCAAAACTTAAAATTCAGTTAAAGTTTACCTTCAAGATTCAACCTGAATAAGTCACCCTGTATTGCTGGCAATAAAGAATAAGTCTTTAATGGTATAAAAGGAAACTTCAGAGAACGTTTCTCTTTCCCCAGTTGACATATAAATTAAAAGATGTAAAAAATTTTTATGGCCTTATGCATTTTTTACTTTAGAATTCCAACTTTTTCTGGTTAAAATTTTTCCAAACAGATTCCTGTGTATTTGAAAGCCAAATAATTTTTTAGTAGAAATGCTTAAGCAGTTAAATAAGACCATGAAAGTTTCTTGAACTTGTGGGAATCCATGACAAAATCTGACATTATGTTCTATTGTCTTGGAAGGTAGGAATATCGTTTGACTTCTGCTTTGCTGACAAGAAATGTCCTGAGCAAGACTTCCTGGGGCAATGACCTCACACATGGAAAACGCTGGAGCCCGTCTGTTTCCAATCTGCTTTCTTCCAAAAATTAGGGAACTTTAGTTTTCCCTTTGATACTCTCTGTTACTGCCAATCCCAATGCCAGGGCTGCCCTGCTTCTACAAGTGACAATGACAAATATAGGCCTGAAGAAAGATGAGCTGATGGCATTCCCAGCTTATTACCTCTCCTTGGGGGACTTATCTCACATACATGGATTCAACTCATAGACTCAGCTGGGTGAGGATCTATTATTCAGCTACATTAGAAGTGACTGCTTAAGACTCAGGTGTACGGTGAAATGAGGCAGAATTTTCTCAATGGAGTGTTAGGAGAATTTTCTCCTCATAATTATTTTCTTACTATCACTAAATCATAGCTAAAATGAGGAAATTATTCAAGAAGAAATAGAAATGTAATCTTATGAGGACATAAATTTAGAGATTTGTGGAGAGCTCTTCATAATTTCATGGTGTTCTCTTTGAGCTGAGATTATAGTTGACTTTTCATTATAATGTATTAGCTTTTCTAGACCTTATGCATTTATGTAAAGTTTTCTTTGCTGTACTTTAAGTTCTGTGATAAATGGGCAGAGCATGCAGGTTTGTTACATAGTTATACACGTACCATGGTGGTTTGTTGCACCCGTCAAACCGTCATCTACATAGGTATTTCTCTTAACGGTATTCTTCCCCTAGCCTCCCACCCCATGACTGGCCCCAGTGTGTGATGTTCCCCTCCCTGTGTCCATGTGTCCTCATTGTTCAACTCCCACTTATGAGTAGGAACATGCAGTGTTTGGTTTTCTTTTCTTTTTTCTTTTTCTTTCTCTCTCTTTTTTTTTTGAGACAAAATTTCACTCTTGTTGTCCAGGTGGGAGTGTAATGGCGTGATCTCGGCTTAACACAACCTCTGCCTCCTGGGTTCAAGCGATTCTCCTGCCTCAGCCCCCCAAGTAGCTATGATTACAGGTATGTGGCAACATTCCTGGCTAATTGTTTGTATTTTTAGTAGAGACGGGGTTTCTCCATGTTGGTCAGGCTGATCTCAATCTCCCCACCTCAGCCTCCCAGTGTTCTGAGACTACAGGCATGAGTCACTGCTCCTGGCCTGGTTTTCTTTTCTTGTGTTAGTTTGCTGAGAATGATGATTTCCAGCTTCATCCATGTCCCTGGAAAGGACGTAAATGCATAGTATTCCATGGTGTATATGTGCCACATTCTCTTTAACCAGTTTATCATTAATGGGCATTTGTGTTGGTTCCAAGTCTTTGCTATTGTGAACAGTGCTGAAATAAACATGCAGTGCTGAAATAAACATACAGTGCATGTGTCTTTATAGTATAATAATTTATAATGCTTTGGGTACATACCCTATAATGGGATTGCTGGGTCAAATGGTATTTCTGGTTCTATATCTTTGAGGAATTTTCATACTGTCGTCCACAATGACTGAACTAATTTACACTCCTACCAACAGTGTAAAAGCATGCCTATTTCTCCACAGCCTCATCAGCATCTGCTGTTTCCTGATTTTTTAATAATCGCCATTCTAACTGGCGTGAGATCATATCTCTTTGTGGTTTTGATTTGCATTCATCTAATGACCAGTGATGATGAGCTTTTCTTCATGTTTGTTGGCCACGTAAATGTCTTCTTTTGAGAAGTGTCTGCTCGTTTCCTTTGCCCACTTTTTCAGGGGGCTGTTTTTTTCTTGTAAATTTGTTTATGTTCTTTGTAGATTATGGATATTAGCCCTCTGTCAGACAGATAGATTGTAAAAATTTTCTCCCAATCTGTAGGTTGTCTGTTCACTCTGATGATAGTTTATTTTGCTGTGCAAAAGCTCTTTAGTTTAGTCTGATCCCATTTGTTAAGTTGGGCTTTTGTTGTCATTGCTTTTGGTGTTTTAGTCACAAAGTCTTTGCCCATGCCTATGTCCTGAATGGCATTGCCTAGGTTTTCCTCAATGGTTTTTATGGTTTTAGGTCTTATGTTTAAGTCTTTATTCCATCTTGAGTTATTCTTTGTATAAGGTATAAGGAAGATGTCCAGTTTCAGTTTCTGCATATGGCTAGCCAGTTTTCCCAACATGATTTATTAAATAAGGAATCTTTTCCCCATTGCTTGTGTTTGTCAGGTTTGTCAAAGATCAGATGGTTGTATGTGTATGGACTTATTTTAGAGTTCTCTATTATGTTTCATTGGTTGTTTTTGTACCTGTACCATGCTGTTTTGGTTACTGTAGCATTATAGTGTAGTTAGAAGTTGGGTAGTGTGATGCCTCCAGCTTTCTTCTTTTTGTTTAGAATTGCCTTGGCTATTTGGGCTTTTTTTGGTTCATCAGAATTTTAAAATACTTTCTTCTAATTCTGTGAAGAATGTCATTGGTAGTTTAATGGGAATAACATTGAATTCTTTTATAAATTTCTTTGGGCAGTATGGACATTTTCAGGAATGAATTCTTCCCTATCCATGAGCATGGAGTGCTTCTCCATTTGTTTGTGTCCTATCTGATTTCTCTGAGCAGTGGTTTGTAGTCCTCCTTGAAGAGGTTCTTCACTTCTCTTGTTAGCTGTATTCCTATGTATTTTGTTCTCTTTGTAGCAATTGTGAATGAAGTTCATTCACGATTTGGCTCTCTACTTGCCTGTTGTTTGTGTATAGGAATACTAGCAATTTTTGCACACTGATTTTGTATCCTGAGATTCTGTTGATGTGGTTTATCAGCTTAAGAAGCTCTTGGGCTGAGATGATGAGGTTTTCTAGATACAGGATTATGTCATCTGCAAACAAAGATAATTTGACTTCACCTCGTCCTATTTAAATATGTTTATTTCTTTTTTCTACCTGATTGCCCTGGCCAGAAATTCGAGTACTACGTTGAATAGGAGCGGTGAGAGAGGCCATCCTTTTCTTGTGCCAGTTTTCAAGGGGAATGCTTCTAGCTTTTTCTCACTCAGTATGATATTGGCTGTGGGTTTGTCATATATGGCTCGTATTATTTTGAGGTGTGATCTTTCAATACCTAGTTTATTGAGAGTTTTTAACATGAAGGGATGCTGGATTTTATTGAAGGCCTTTTCTGCATCTATTGAGATAATCTTGTTGTTTTTGTGTTTAGTTCTGTTTATGTGATGAATTACAGTTATAGATTTGCCTGTGTTGAACCAACCTTGTATCCCAGGGATGAAGCCATCTTGATCGTGGTGGGTCAAGGTACCCTTATCAGTCTTAAGTTCAGTCTTTTTACATAATCCCATAATTCGTGAAGGTTTTGTTTTTCTTTATTTTTTATTCTTCTTTCTCTATTCTTCTCTTCCTGTCTTATATCAGACAGATAGTTTTGAAGCTCTGAGATTCTTTCCTCCACTGGGCCTATTCTGTGAGTGATAGTTGTGGTTGTGTTGTGAAGTTCTCATGTTGTGTTTTTCAGCTCCATCATGTCAGTTATGTTCCTCTCAAAACTGAATATTCTGGTTATCAGCTACTGTGCTCTTTTATGATTTTTAGCTTCTTGCATTAAGTTAGAATGTGCTCCTTCAGCTCAGAGAAGTTTGTTATTACCCACCTCTTAAAGCCTACTTTTGTCACTTCAGCCATCTCAGCCTCGGGTCAGTTCTGTGCCTTTGCTTGGGAGGTGTTGTTGTCATTTAGAGGAGAAGAGGCATTCTGCCTTTTTGAGTTTTCAGCGTTTTTGTGTTGATACTTTCTCATCTTTGTGGGCTTATCTGCCTTTGTCATTGCTGACTTTTGAACGGAGTTGTTCATTGGGTCTTTTTGTTGATGTTGTTGTTGTTGCTTTCTGTTTGTTTTTAAAAGTCAGACCACTCTTCCCTAGGGCTAGGGCTGCTGTGGTTTTTGGGGGTCCACTCTAGACCCTAGTCACATCAGTCTCCCCTCCACCTGGAGGTATCACCAGTGAAGGCTGCAAAACAGCAAAAATGGCAACCTGATCCTTCCTCTGGGAGCACAAGTCCAAGGGGGTACAGACTTGATGCCGGCTGGAATGCTCCTGTAGGAGGTGTCTGGAGACCCCTGTTGGGAGGTCTCACCAAGTCAGGAGGAACAGGATCAGGGACTGCTTAAAGAAGCAGTCTGGCTGCCCTTTGGCAGAGCAGTTGTGTTGTTTGTACCCCCAGGAGTCTTCAGAGCCAGCAGGCTGGAAAGTTTCAGTTGGCTGAACTGGGGAGACAGTAGCTACTTCTCTCCCTGGGGACTTCATCCCAGGGAGAAATCAGAGTTCTGTCCATAGAACTCTGGCTGGAGTTGCTAAAATTCTGATGGGGAGGCCCTGTCCAGTGAGGAAGGATGGATTTCAGTCTCTCTTAAAGGAGCAGCCTGGCCACATCAGTCACAACAGCTGTACTGTGTTATAGGGGACTCCTCCTGATCCCTGGTGCCAGCAGGCTAGAGCAGCTAAATCAAACCACAGATAGAGTGGCTGCCCCTCCCCCTGGGAACTCGGTCCACCTCCAGCTTTCTCCAGCCTGCTGTCACTGGCCAGCTGGAATTCCAAGCCAATGGGTCTTGTGAGGTGCTGTGGGACTGGGGCCTCAGAATGATGTCACTTGGCTCCCTGGATTCAGCCCCCTTCCTAAGGGAATGCACAGATGTATCTCCCGGTTTGCTTGAATTCTCAGGGCAGAGTATGCAAAATTCCTAGGTTTCCATGCATGCCACAGTAAGCCAGCAAGCACTCTGCTGAGACTCCACACAGCTCTGTGCTTCAAACCTGAGGCCGTGGTTGCTGAGCTCATGAAGGTACCTCCTGATTTGCAGATTGAAAAGATCCATCAGAGAAGCTTTGCTTCCCGGGCAGGGTCGCAAAATCACTCCTGGCCTCCCTTGTCTGCAAGTGGGGACTCGGCTAGCTCCATGCCATACCAGGGTGGGTCATTGATCCACTTGCTTTTCCTGACTCTCTGTGGGTCGAGCTGTCTGCCTAGTCAGTCCGAATGCAAGAACCTGAATACATCCATTGAAGGTGCAGAATTCACTCGCAGTTTTCATTGCTCTCTGTGAGAGCCAAAGGCCACTGCTGCTTCTAAACGGCCAGTTTGGCCCCACCTAAAGTATGATTTCTTGATACATGAGATGTTTTAAATACGTAACAATAATGATATTTATCACAAATATATTTTGTCTCAATGTGATATACAAATTGCTTATAAATCAATTCTTTTTTGGTTACCACAAAGCTATCTGGAAATGTAACGTCTGCCATTTATAAAATTTTTGTAGAGTTAATAGAACTTTACTTGAAGGGAGGCTGGCAATATGCATCATGACTTCAAGCACTGCCAGTGAAGTTGTGGAGTTTGAAGTGTTACTGACGTCTTGTTACTGGGAATATAAATTAGTACTAACTATATCAATTGTGATTAAACAATATACACCAAAATTATAAATAAAAATACTCTCCGATTCAGCAATTTCATTTACAGAAATTTACCCTACAGACATACTCATGATGCCTGGAATTATGTATGAATGGGAGAAAGTATTATACCATCTTTTTAATTAAAAAAGTCTAGAAATCACCTTAATGTTTATCAATCACATTAATGATTATCACCTTACTGTTTATTGAAATAGAATACTATGCAGCTAATTAAAAAAATAAATTTTAAAAGGATGCTGAGAAATGATGTCCAAAATATGTTACAAAGTAAAAAACCTGGGTGCAGAGCCAATTGTCTGATATGCCTCCTTTCCTATAAAATCAGAGTGTATAAAAATGCATAGAGTATATCTATTAACTGGTAACTCTTACAAAATTCAAAGTTAATGCAAGCAAGGCCTTTCTTTTTTAATGCCAAAACTCCAAGGAAATGCACAACATTTGAGGATTTCCAACACATGTCAATCTACCTTTGAACCTACAGATTTTAGGAAATGAAGCTCTTGAAAAATCAAGCATTAATATTCCTAGCTATAATTGTTTGGGACATAACTAGAATGATCCATTCTTTGAAAGTCTGTAAAATTTGCTCATACAACCATGTGGGCCTAGTCCTTCCTTTGTGAAAGATTTTATTTTACAAGAGGTTTTATGTTATTCATGTTATAGTACTTCTTACGTTTTCTTTTTCTTCTTGATTCTTGAGTCAATTTTGGTGCCACTTAGTACCCCACAGGGTGCTTGGGCTCAGAAGGTATCAGTCAAAGAAAGAGAGAAGAAAGGAAGGCAGGATGGAGGGAGGGAGGGAGGAAGGAAGGGGACAAACAAGGAAAGAGAGAATAAAGGAAAGAATGAGAGAAAGAAGGATGGAGGGAGAGAAAGATGGAGAGAGAGAGAAAGAGAGAAGGAGATGAGAGGGAGAAAGAAGGAAGGAGGGAGAGAAAGAGGGAAAGAGAAAGAAGGAAATAAACAAGGAAGCAGGGAGGGAGAGAAAGAGTAAGGTAGAGGAGGGAAGGAAGAAATGAAGGAAGGAGGGAGGGATGGAAAGGAGAGAGAGGGAGGGAAAGAAAGAGAGAAAGGTGAAAGGTAGGGATGGGAAGAGAAGAGGAGCCAGCCACAGGCTACATGCTGTTTGTTCACTCTTTTAGTTTACCCAGGCAGTTCTGCCTTTTAAATATTCCACCTTCTGCCATGAGTTACAATGTTCAATATTCATTCCTCAGAGCATTCAAAGGTTTATGTGTGCCCTGCCATGATGGTGCATGGCTTCAGCTCCCAAACACAACTCCCAGCTAAAATATTCATGACTGGTCACTCCTATATACTCATCAATCCCCCATGTATGGTCTGCATGTGTCCCCCGGAGCTCAAGTGTTGGAAACTGAATCCTCTATGTGACAGTGTTGAGAGGTGGGGCATAATAAGAGTGATTGGGTTATGAGATTCTGCCCCCATGCATGGATTAATGTCACTATTTCAGGAATAGGCTAGTTATCTTGGGGGTGGGTTAGTTATCTTAGGAGTGGGCTTGTATTAAAAGAAAGTTCAGCCCCTTTTGCTCTCTTTCTTTCTCAAAGTCTTGCTCTGCTGCCTTCAGCCATGAGATAACACAGCAAGAAGGCCCTCACCAGATGCAGACCCCTAATCCTTGGACTTCCTAGCTTCCAGAACTCTAAGAAATACATTTCCTTTATTTATAGATTCCCTAGTCTTTCGTATTCTGTTATAGCAGCACAAAATGTGTTAAGATGTCCCATTACATGGAGAGTGCTGATCCACAGGGTTGAGATCATTGACTTAGAAATTGGAGTCTTATACAACATCCCTATGGGAGTTGGCCTCCATATTCCCTAACTTCCAGGAATCTCAAATGGTGATCTCAGAACAAAATATAGCCCAGATATTTTGCATTTGGCAATATTGCCCACTTTTCCACTTTATCGTGGCAGCTTTGATGTTTTCACTTCTATGATCCCTAAAATTATATGAGTCCAAGATCCTGCTATGTTACGATCCAAGGATAGGAGAACCTAGACAACAGTCTCATCACCTGGGTGATCAGTGCAGAGATATGTCACAAAGCCCCCGTAGACAGAGCCTAGACAAGAGTTACATCACCTGGGTGACAGGCAAACAACAACGGCAGCTTATTTTCATCCCCACTTCAGTCTTTGAGGTTAGACAGACCTGGATTCAAATCCAGGCTCCACCCCTCGCTGTGTGACCTTGCTCATGCTGCTAAACTCTCTGAGACTTGAGTCTTCATTTGTGAAATGAGGATAAAGCCCCTTCTCTCAGGGGCTGTGCCAAGGATGAGATGAGTCATGCATTGGTCAGGACAGGTGACGCAGTGTGACAAAAAAGTCCCCAAACCTCAGTGGCTTCAACAGCAATGTTGACTTCTTTTCTTTTCTTTTCTTTTTTTTTCAGGGCGTGGGGTGCGGTGGATGGAGTCTCGCTCTGTTGCCCAGGCTGGAGTGCAGTGGTGCAATCTCAGCTCACTGCAACCTCCGCCTTCTGAGTTCAAGAGATTCTCCTGCCTCAGCCTCCTGAGTAGCTGGGACTACAGGCGCCTGCCACCACGCCCGGCTAATTTTTTGTATTTTTAGTAGAGACTGGATTTCACCGTATTAGTCAGGATGGTCTTGATTACCTGACCTCATGATCTGCCTGCCTCAGTCTCCCAAAGTGCTGGGATTACAGGCGTGAGCCACCGCACCCAGCCTTGAATTCTCAACTGATTTCACATCCATCACGGGTCAACAAGAGGCCTCTGGTGGTCGTAGTCATGCAGAGACTCAAAAAGATAGACCCTTATCCCAGAAGATGCTCCCACAGTTCCAGAAACAGAACAAAGAAAACACAATCAGCCACGAGCCACTTCTTAAATCCCCTGCCCGGAAGGGATACACATTTCTTCTGTCACAGCTGTTGCCCAAAATGTCTCAGGCGGCCGGGCACAGTAGCTCACATCTGTAATCTCAGCATTTTGGGTGGCAGAGGGGGGCACATCACCTGAGGTCAGGAGTTCAAGACCAGTCTGACCAACATGGAGAAACCCTATCTCTACTAATAATACGAAAATTTTCCAGTCGTGGTGGCGAGTGCCTGTTAGCCCCAGCTACTCTGAAAGCTGAGGCAGAAGAATCACTTGAACCCGGGAGGTGGAGATTGCAATGAGCCGGGACCAGGCCACTGCACCCCAGCCTGAGTGACAGAGTGAGACTTCATCTAAAAAAAAAAAAAAAGTCTCAGGCTATGACTGAACTAGGAGGGTAGAAAAAATAGTCATTTTGTTTGCCACAAACCATCGAAACAAAGATGCAGATCGTTGATGTAAAATTACAGTTAGTTCTTTCCCACTCCTTTTCAGCTTCTCTTCGTTGCTATGAACCAGCGTCTCCAGTGTCAGTTTTCAGTCTGTTGCCTCCCAGCTCCTAGTGCACCTTTCAATACGTGCACTGTGATAAACTGGGAAATTCTGCTCAATATACCCTCTGGAAGTGAACATTCTGCAGGCATCTAGGTAGAGGATGGAGAGACTGCAGGAGGCAGGAGCTCTCTGGCTGGGCCTTGATCATGTTCAAGCCCCAACCACAGACCTAGGCCTGGTCCCTCAGCCACCTTGTAGCCTTGGCTTGCAACATCTTGACATGGAAACCAAAACGTAGCAGGGCCCATGTGGTCTGAAAGTTCCTGAAATTTTCCCAGAACCCCTCTTGTACCCCTTGTACAACCTGCACACAGTGACCTGTATTCTAGAGGGTCCGCACAGAGCTGCCATTCCTTCTGCCAGACCCTGCAGGACTCACGCATTCTGGAGACTTCCTGCCCTACAAAGGCAGCCAGACTCCTGCCATGCATCCCTGCACCAGCGGCTTACGGCCAGCGCCCTCACCTGCACTCCAGTGGCTCATGGCCAGCTCCCTCACCTGCCCCAACAGCTCATGGCCTGCTCCCTCCCCTGCACACCAGCGGCTCATGGCCGACTCCCTCCCCTGCATTCCAGTGGCTCACGACCGGCTTCCTCACCTGCACTCCAGTGGGTGGCCTAGTGCTTGTGCAAAAGCTGCTGACGAGCTCCAGCCTGCTCAAATCCACAAACGTATCTTATGTGGTGGCTGAACCACATTTTATGACATCCGAACACCTTTCAAATCTGTGCTTCCTTGGGTACCTCCCTCTGCACTAGGGCACCAGGCAGAATTGCTTTATGTCTTACAGTGACTCTTTTATCATAGTTGCAATCCTTTATACTACACTTCCCTGTTAGACCCACTATGTGGTTTCTATCTCTTGATGGGACCCAGGCTGCTACACAACTTAACCCATGCACATTGCCCTTCATTAGTTACTCACCATTGGCCCAAGATCATGCTCCACCACCCCTCTCTGCCCCCTGGCTTTCTTTCCTTAAGTGAAACCCCTAAAGGCCCTCTTTGGGCCCAAAACTTACCTGCTCTTCCTTCCCTATATTCTTGACCAGACATAAAAATCTGATGCTCCATCAAATGCAGAAATGGGGAGAAGGCAGGGGAATCATTTCTCCTCCCTTAGGTAAGTACTGAGGGTTATGTTATTCCACTGTGTGAGGAATAAAAAATGAGGCATGGAGAGCTGCCATGATTTGCCTGGACCAAGGAAGTTGTCCTGGCAGAAGTGGAACAAAGGTTTAGGTGCCCGAATGTCAGTCCAGCTCCTATGCCTTCAGATCGTGCCATAGAGGGAGACACTGGGGGACCCCACTCATGCTGAGCACTCAGGGGTACCCAGGTGCTGAGAGTGGGGATGTGACAGGCTGGGTTGACTCTGTCCAGTCCTCCTACACCAAATAATGATGGAAACCCTCACATAATAGAAGTGAAGAGAGGGAACGAAGCCAGGAACTATTAAGAGGCTGATGCCTGGAAGGCCTGGGCAGAATGACAGGGAGATTGGAGCAGAACAGAGGCCGTAGATGGGGACAAGGGGAAGGAAGTGGCCTCAGTGGCCAAATGGCACCTGCCCACTGCACAGAGGCTGGAGACTTGAGTTCCGTCTAGTGCTTGTCAACTACAATCATTCTTCCCTATGGCTCAATGAGTCCTGGAGAAAATGTGTTTTCTGCAGTCTGGGGAGTTGAGAATAAAACAATTCAGCCTTAAGAAGTTGAAAGCCCAGGAAATCATAGCACGTGGAGATGGGATTCATACTTAAACTTCCTGCCCTTGACTTCTGGTTTGGCCACGTGACTCACTTTGGCCAGTGGCTGTGGTAAAGTGGTAGTCTGCCCATTCCCAGCCTGGGTGGTGAGATAAGAGACCTTCACATTTCCCTTTGTTCTTTGCACTCCTGCCATTGCCGTGAGAAGAAGGCACCCTGGCAGGCCCCAAACCCAGGAGGATCAGAGACACTTGGATTAGATCCAGCTCAGCCACCACAGTTCGAGCTGAAACCTCCCAAGCAACCCATGCTCAGGAGTAATAAATGGTGGCCTATGGTTGTAGGCCTCTGAGGTGTGGGGTTACTTGTTACCAAGCAAGAGTTAACTGATAGAGATTTCTACCTCACATCCCTACGAATCAAAGAACAAAGGAAATAAAACAGAATGTGAGAAACAGATTTCCAATTTTTAGAAGAAAACAGAGGACAGATTTTATGACACTAAGCAACGAAAAACTTTTTTTAATATGACACAAAACACAGACACCATAAAATAAATTACTGATAAATTCAATCGTATTAAATGCAGAAGCTTTGGTCTGACAAAAAAGGCAATGAATAAAGTTAAAAGACAAAGACAGTGCATGATATGGTTTGGCTGTGTGTCCCCACCCAAATCTCATCTAGAATTGTCCTGTGTCGTGAGAGGGACCTGGTGGGAGATAATTGAAATCGTGGGTGCAGTTCCTCCATACTGTTCTCCTGGTAGTGAATAAGTCTCACGAGATCTGACGGTTTTATCAGGGGGTTCCACTTTTGCATCGTCCTCATTTTTCTCTGGCTACTGCCATGTAAGAAGTGCCTTTCACCTCCCTCTATGATTCTGAGGCCTCTTCAGTCATGTGGAACTGCAAGTCCAATTAAACCTCTTTTTCTTCCCAGTCTGAGGTATGTCTTTACCGGCAGTGTGAAAATGGACTAATACAGTGCACCAATAGGGAAAACATATTTGTAAGGTATTTGGCCAAAAAAGCATTGATATCCAGATCATTAAAATCAAAATTGGCCAGACGTGGTGGCTCATGCCTGTAACCCCAGCACTTTGGGAAGCTGATATGGGTGGATCACCTGAGGTCGGGAGTTCGAGACCAGTCTGACCAACATGGAGAAACCCTGTCTCTACTAAAAATACAAAATTAGCCGGACGTCGTGGCACTTACCTGTAATCTCATCTACTCAGGAGGCTGAGGCAGGAGAATCGCTTGAACCCGGGAGGCAGAAGTTGTGGTGAGCCGCGATCATGCCATTGCACTCCCACCTAGGCATCAAGTGCAAAACTCCATCTAAAAAAAAAAAAAAAAACACTTACAAGTCAGCAAGGAGAAACCAAAGACCCAACAGACATATGGGCCAGGAGCTATTCACAGAGGAGGAGACCCGAAGGGCTGGGAAACACAAGGCACACATTCAGCTGCACAGCAAAATCTAGTAACAATATCAGAAAGTGCGATAACAAATATTGATGAAGATGAGTGAAGACAGATGTGGTCACTGCTGGCGAGGGGCATAGTGAGGTCTCCAGCACCAAGGTCATCTGGCTGTGCTTCCTAGGAAGGAAGGGCTGACAACAGACCTGTCCCAAGACCGCAAGCCTCACCAGGCTATGTGCAGGCCTTGGACCAGAACATCAGCATCACCTTGGGGTGGGGGTTGAAGGGGGCGTTGCGCATCCTCTGCTCACCAGAAATACAGGATTCTAGATTCATCTGGAAGATATTGTTGAAGGAAAAAGCAACTTTCAGGAGAGTATGTACAGACTGATATTTGTATAAAATTGCAAAAACAGACCAAAGAGCACTATCCATTCTTCATGGACAGGCACACTAGGTATTAATCATGGAAGGTAAGACACATATTGACTTCAGAATGGTGGGGAGGGAGGCGGTAGCTGGACTAGAAAAGGGATATATAAGTCGAGTGTCAGCGTGAACATTTTGGCTGAATCCGTAGTTTTCTTCCCTTAAACTCCGGAGCAAATGCATCCAAAAGCTACCACGTTTGAATTTTAACTGGGAGGTACATGAAAGTTTGATGTCATTATCCCCTACATAGTCCTGTGTGTTTGTAATATTGAGCCATATTTTTTAAACACTTGACACAGCATGAAAGGAAGCTTGCCTACATGGTAACAATGGTTATCTTTAGGTAGCAGAATTCAAGACTGCTTCTTTTTCTTTTTTTCCTGCTTGTATATTATCTCTATTTCCCTGTGTGAGGATTTAAGACTGTTGTGTTGAAAAGGCTAGTATTCTAACTCCATGCATCATAAGCACACACCGTGCCCTGGCTGGCAGGACAGGGAAGAGGGAGCATGTGTATTCACCTGGCCAGCCCTAGGCAACTCTGCAGAGAAAGACACAGTCACTTCCCCTCTGCAGCCAAAGAGTTAAGAAGGCTTGATGTGAAATGAATCATTCCAGGGGAGCTAAATCCCGGCCTTATCTAATTCTGTATCCTGAGGCTGACTAATTTAAACTCAAAAATAAAATAAACATCATCTTTAAATAGGGATTAAATACTCAGCGGGGTCCCTAGTTGAACAAACGGACATACATTTTATGGTATGGATTCAGGGGGCCCGGGGTGGGGCGAGGGGTATCTGTGGGGATGCTCTCTGAGCTAAGGTGAGAAAATCGCCAGTGCTCCTGGATTCCGGAGTGCATTCACCTTTAGCTTCTTTTCTGGATACCCGCAGAAAACCAAAGAGCCACCCTGTGGCAGGATCTTCACACAGGAAGTGGGCTTGTGCCCTGTGTCCCTGAGGGAGAAGGGATTAGTGGAGGGAGTAGGTGAAGAGTTTGGAGGAAGTCCCTGATGTTCTTAGAAAACAGTAGGTAAGAGATTCCCTTGCCTGTGCATTGTTCCCAAATAGGAGACAAGATCATGAACTAAAAACAGAGACTCCTGGCTCCCTCCATGTTCCCTGAGTTCAGAAGGGAACCCAGGGAGGTAAGGCAAGGAAAACATTGAGGGGCTGACTTGTGCCTGGTGGGACCCACGAACCTGAGTCAGGCATGAGAGTGGGCAGCTGGTGGATTCTTCCAGGCCTGCATCACAAAGCCTTGCGGACGTCCCAAGAACAAGCCATGTCTGCAGAGGCCTCTACTGCATCCCTGCCTCGTGGGCACAATGTCACAGAACAGAATTACATCATGTGGGAGACCATGGGCAGTGTGGTTGTCATAATGGAGCTGGACCCAGAAGGTCCCAGACCCAGGTACAGCTATGTCTGTGCTATAGTCAATGTTTTTGTGCCCCTAAAATCCGTGTGTTGAAACCTAACCCCTGATAGGTTAGGTTTGAATTAGGAGGAGGCAAAGACTTTAGGAAGTGATTTCATCATGAAAGTAAAGACCCCATGAATGGGATAAGTGGCCTTGTAAAAGGGAGCCAAGGGAGCTTGTTCTCCCCTTCCACCATGTGAGGACACAGCTAGGAGTTGCCTTCTATAAGGAACAGGCTCTCAACAGACACTACCTTGACCTTCCACTTGCCAGCATCCAGACCTATGAGACATAAATTTCTGCTGCTTATAAGCCCCCTAGGCTAAGATATTTTGTTACGGTAGCCCAAATGGAATAAGACAGCCTCTGACCATCTTGAGCAACTCACTTATTTGCTGAACTCTCCACAGATTTAACTGTGATGAAATCCCTTCAACAGATGTATATTGAACAACTACTGTGTATAAGGACACACTGTGTTATTGGATAGGGTATAAAGCAAGTCACAGTTCCCCAGAGGTAGGCCCTGCAATAGCTGAAGAGCAAACCCAAGTTGCTGTGGCCAATGGGGGAAGGGGTGGGTGTCAGAGATGAAGAGATCATGCTAGAGTCCATGTCTGCAGCAATATTGGAACGTCTAATCGATGGTTACCAAAGTGGTGACTTCTCATCTTCTTACAAAAACTCATAGTTGTCCCTGTGTAAAGTCTTCCCAGAAGTGCAGGGCAGTTGAGAATATGCAGATCAGAAAAGAGAAGAGGACAGACAGAACACATTGTTGGCATCAGCAGCCACGGACTTCTTGCAGAAAGGAAAGCATTTCTCCTGGATCACTGGGTAGCAGATAAACGTACTGAAATACATTTGTTGGCTATTTGATACACGGACTTTGAACATTTGCAGACCGAGAGGCTGAGAATCTTCTCCAACCAGATGATGTGGGGCGTGGAAGTACAGAAAGGGATCAAAGGAGGAGGAAAACAGAGCAATGAGAAGGGAGCTCTCAGCATGACAAACACAGAGACCTAGGTCTCTGCTACCAACAATACAAGCTAATGTATAATGATTGCAGGTCTGCAAACAGCAGGCTTTCCATATCACATGAGACAAGCTCTGATGACAAACCTGTGTGACAGGTATTGTTGTCAGAGGCAGAGAGTTGCTAAATAATCACACGCAACTGGTGGAATGCCGGAGAGTTTGGTTTTAATTGGTCATCTTCCCATTTGCTTTCTATTTGTCCCATCTGTAGTTTCTTCTCCTTTTCTTCTTTCTCTGACTTCTTTGGAATTTGTTGAGTATTTTTATTTCATTTAATCTTCTTTTTTGGCCTTTTACATCTAACTATTTTTGCTTCATTTGGTTTTGAGTTTTAATCATTGCTATATGGTTTATGGTATATCATATGGTTTGGATCTGTGTCCCTACCCAAATCTCATGTGGAAATGTAATCCCCAATGCCAAAAGTGGGGCCTGGAGGGATGTGATTGGATCATGGAGCCAGTTTCTCATGGTTTAACACCATCCCCGCTTGGTACCACATAGCGAATGAGTTCTCACAAGATCTAGTTTTTAATAGTGTGTGGCCACTCCCCCTCTCTGTCTTCCTCCTGCTCCAGTCACATAAGATGCGCCTGCTTCCCCTTTGCCCTCTGTCATGATTGTAAGCTCCCTGAGGCCTCCCCAGAAGCCGAGAAGATGACAGAATCACGTTTCCTGTACAGCCTGCAGAACTGTGAGCCAATTAAACCTCTTTTCATCATAAATTCCCCAGTCTCAGACTTTTTTTTTTTTGAGACATAGTCTCACTCTGTCTCCCAGGCTGCAGTGCAGTGGTGTGATCTCGGCTCACTGCAACCTCCGCCTCCCTGGTTCAAGTGATTCTGCTGCCTCAACCTCTCAAGTAGCTTAGCTGGGACTACAGGCATATGCCACCAAGCCTACCTAATTTTTTTTGTATTTTTAGTAGAGACAGGGTTTCACCATATTGGCCCGGATGGTCTCAATCTCTTGAACTAATAATACACCCACCTCAGCCTCCCAAAGTGCTGGGATTACAGGCCTAAGCCACCATGCCCAGCCGCAGTCTCAGATATTTCTTTTTTTTAATTTATTTATTATTATTTTTAAATTATTATTATTATACTTTAAGTTTTAGGGTACATGTGCACAACATGCAAGTTTGTTACATATGAATACATGTGTCATGTTGGTGTGCTGCACCCATTAACTCGTCATTTAGCATTAGGTATGTCTCCTAATACTATCACTACCCCCTCCCCCCATCCCACAACAGTCTCTGGTGTGTGATGTCCCCCTTCCTGTGTCCATGTGTTCTCATTGTTCAATTCCCACCCATAAGTGAGAACAGGAGGAGTTTCGTTTTTTGTCCTTGTGGTAGTTTGCTGAGAATGATGGTTTCCAGCTTCATCCATGTCCCTACAAAGGACATGAACTCATCATTTTTTATGGCTGCATACTATTCCATGGTGTATATGTGCCATATTTTCTTAACCCAGTCTATCATTGTTGGACAGTTGTGTCGACTCCAAGTCTTTGCTATTGTGAATAGTGCCGCAATAAACATATGTGTGCATGTGTCTTTATAGCAGCATGATTTATAATTCTTTGGGTATATACCCAGTAATGGGATGGCTGGGTCAAATGGTATTTATAGAAGAATCACCACACTGACTTCCACAATGGTTGAGCTAGTTTACAGTCCCACCAACAGTGTAAAAGTGTTCCTGTTTCTCTGCATCCTCTCCAGCACCTGTTGTTTCCTGACTTTTTAATGATCGCCATTCTAACTGGTGTGAGATGGTATCTCATTGTGGTTTTGATTTGCATTTCTCTGATGGCCAGTGATGATATTGTGGTTTTGATTCACATTTCTCTGATGGCCAGTGATGATGAGCATTTTTTCATGTGTTTTTTGGCTGCATAAATGTCTTACTTTGAGAAGTGTCAGACATTTCTTTATAACAGTACAAGAACAGACTAACACAGTATATGTATTTAACTTAGCATTGGCTGCCATCAACATTATACCACTTCACATAGAGGATAAAAACCTTAAAACAGTTTCCGTTCATTTCCCTCCTTTTGGGTTTTGTGTTACTGTTTTCATGCATTTTACTTCTATAAGTGCTGTAAACTCACATTAATTTGTTATCATTTTTTGCCTTAGACCGTCAATTATCTTTTAAAAATGCTTTTTAATGTTGTATTTTTGCTCACACATTCGCCATCTCTGGTGCTCTACATTCTTTTGTATATATCTGGACTTCCATCTGGTTTCACTTTCCCTCTGCCTGAAGGATTTCCTTTAATATTCCTTGTAGTGAGGACTTGCTGGTAATGTATTCCTCAAGTTTTCAATGTCTGAAAGTCTTTATTGCACTATCATCTTTGAAAGATATTTTTGCTGGGTGTAGAATTCTAGACTGAAAATCGTTTCATCCTTAAATATTTTATAGAAGTCACTCTTACTATCCTCTGGTTTGCATTGTTTCTGTTTTTTTTTTTTTTTTTTTTTTTTTTTTGAGACAGGGTCTTGCTCTGTCACCCAGGCTGCAGTGCAGTGGTATGATTTCAGCTCACTGAAACCTTTACTTCCTGGGTTCAAGAAATCCTCTTGCCCCAGCCTCCCAAGTAGCTGGGACTACAGGCATGAGCCACCACACCCAGCTAATTTTTGCATTTTATGTAGAGGCCAGGTTTTGCCATATTGCCCAGGCTGGTCTAGAATTCCTGGGCTCAAGTGATCATCCTGCCTTAGCCTCCCAAAGTGCTGGGATAACAGACATGTGCCATCACATCCGGCCTTGCGTTGTTTCTAACCAGATGTCTGCCATCTTTTTTTTTTTGAGACAGAATCTCACTCTGTTACCCAGGCTGGAGAGCAACGGCACCATCTCAGCTCACTGCAACCTCCGCCTCCCGGGGTCAAGCGATTCTCCCTGCCTCAGCCTCCTGAGTAGCTGGGGTTACAGATGCGTGTCACCATGCCCTGCTAATTTTTGTGTTTTTAGTAGAGACGGGGTTTTGCCATGTTGCCCATGCTGGTCTTGAACTCCTGGGCTCAACTGATCATCCTGCCTCAGCCTCCCAAAGTGCTGGGATTACAGGTGTGAGCCACCATGCTCAGCCCATTTTCATCTTTGTTCCTCTCTGTATAATGTCCTTTTCCCTTTGGTAACTTTTCAGATTTTCTCTTTGTCACTGGTTTGGGGAAATTGGATTATGATGTGCTTCAGTGTGTCATCCTTATGTCTCTTGTGCTAAGGGTTCCTTGGTTCTTAGATCTCTGGGATTACAGTTTTTTCTCAAATTTAAATTTTTTCAGCCACAGTTTTTTGAAATATTTTTTCTTCTACTCCTCCCCACCTTCTTCAGGAACTCCAATTACACATATATTAGTCCTGTTGGTGCTGATTTTCTGTTCAATTTTTTCCATTATTTTCTCCATGTTCCATTTTTGCTAGTTTCTACTGCTACAACTTCCAGTTGACTAATCCTCTTTTGTATAACATCTATTCTATTTTAAATGTGATTTAGTATATTTTTATCTCAGACATTGTATTTTTCATCTCTAAAAGTTCAAGCTGGGTCTTCCATGTCTCTACTTCCATGTTCTAGCTGCCCTTTACTTTCTTCTTGTGGAATGTTATCATTACAATGACTGTTTTAATATAATTGCTTACTAATTCCATCTTATTTGCCATTTCTGCATCTATTGATCAAGTTTTCTTCTCATTATTGAGGCATTTCCTTTTTCTTCACATGCTTGGTAATTTTCAGCTGGATGGCAGAAAACATGAAATATATCTTATTGTGTGTTGGATATTGTTGGGTTCCTATAATATTATTGAGCTGTGTTCTAGGATGCAGATAATTATCTGGAAAGATTTTGGTTCTTTGAGGGTTTTCTTTGAGGTCTTGTTAATTAGGACCTTAGCAGCCTCAGCCTAGATCTGATCTTCCGCACTGCTCAGGCAATTCTTTTCTGAGTGTTCAATCCAATCGTCTGGAAAGTATAAGATTTGTCCACTGTTGCTGGTGGGAACACCAAATATGCCTGGTTCTGTGGGAGGTTCAAACATTGTTCTTTCTGTTTCCTTCAGGTATTTTTTTCCTCCAGACTTGTAGTTTACACACATACATGTGCTGATCAGTATTTAACTGAAGACTGGAGAGTTTTTGTTTTGTGACATTGTCCTTTTCATGCCCTGAATACTCTGCCCTGCAGAGTTTATCTGAGCTTCTTTAGTCTCCTCGGACTCCAGCTTCATCTACTCAACTCAGGACAATCACCAGGCTCAGCCTGGGTTCTCCATCCCTGAGCTGTGGCCTAGAAATGGTCTCCACTCCCTGATTCCTTTCTGTTCACCGCACCTGGGCAGCCCAGAGTCACAAGAAACTCTAGGCCATGTGGCAGAATGCTCACTAGCCCCACTTCATCACACTGTACTCTCTCCATCCAGTGCTAGCTGCAGCCACGCTGTCTCGCAGTCCAGAATGCTAGCCAGAGACCAACCTTTCTGCAGTGCCTTGGCTGGGGTCCACAGATAAGGATGGCCAAGCAGTGCTCCCAGAAACCAGCAGATGCCATCAATCGGTTTTACATCCGCCAGGCACTGAGAATCTCTGGACACCAGAAGTGTCCTCTGTTGCCAGAGCTGAACTCTCAAGTGAAGACTCCAGAAGGCCCTGAAATGTGGGCAAGATCCCATCATTGTCTATCAGTGGCCACAAGGATAAACACTCTTTCCATGGCTAGTGAGATGTCCAGCACACTTGGGAATCTGGAAAGCCCCTCTTCAACTTTATGCCTTAGCTGGGCTCTCCATTTACATCAGGCCCGGCCACGCACATTATGGGGGACACCACTGGGTGCTGGGATGAGAATGGCACTTGGCATGTGAGCTAGGATTGAGAGCCCACTGCTCTCTTCCCCCGCCAGGCAGTGACCTGTTACCATCTCTGTCTCCTGTCCCCTTACCAGCCTCCTCTGCTACAATTGCATTTATGGCAGGCAGTGGATCAGGAAAGCACTCGCAGTTGAGAACCATGGGGAGAACCACTACTGGCCAAGCGTTCCAAACCTGAGAGCAGAACAGGAATACAGCAGTGCTGAGGTGAACTTGACAGAGAAATTTGACACCATGAAGGCAGCCAACACTTCCAACTTACCACAGCCTGTCTCTCCCATAGATTTATTGTAGACCAACTCAACTATCACCATGTCAACAAGAAATGGTCCTCACTCTAAGCCATCACCCTTGGATTTAGATCATGGGTCTGTCCTGTCTTTAGTATGGAAATGAAAAGCTTTAATTTCCACAAAAATGTAAGGTTTTGGGCTACAGCCTTATTAAAACAAAGAAATATGAGCATAGTGGTCTACAGTTGGAATATCTGGGGCTCTAAACAAACTACTACTTGAAAGTATAATCACTGTCTTTTTGTCTGTTTCTTTAGCATGTTAGGAAAATATCAGAAATTTCTTTGGTCATAGGGAATATAAACCATTGTTGAACAAAAGCAGCAATAAAGCTGCAAACTATTTTTTGGTGTATTTGCTTAAGTATAAGATAGCTGACTGGGGCTTTATCATGTAATGTTAGTTTGCTTAGTTTTCATTAACTTTGTTAAACTTGAATTGTGAATAAATATATGGCTGATTCATATTGTAATTAAACTGCACATTGACATAAACTGTACATTAAAAGTTACTGCACATTGTCATCCAAAATAATACTTAGGTAAAACCAAAAATACCATAAGCCAATATCAAGGAACCTACCCTAAAATAAAAATACAGTTAACATGGAATTGCAAAACCAGAATGGGTGAAATATTTACCCATAAAATCTTGTTTGGAACATTGATATAACACTAGAAAATAATTTTTCTAAATAACTACAATGTTCAACTGTGACTGTGCATCTGTGAAGACCAGGCATTTTGAATCATTGCCCTGTAGTGTGTGGCAGTACAATTTTACAGAAATACACTACAATAATTAATGAAATTCTCTAATGGGAAGATTTAGGTGAATAAGTATTTATACTATAAATATTTGTAATATTGGTGCTATTATTTCACAAAATAAAAAAGCTGTATTACAGCCTTTAAAGGCAAATAATAGCCTTACATTTCTAAATAAAGAAAAAAGATAAATTTTATGAAATATGGTTAAAAGTAATTGATAAAATAAAAATTGGGGTACAAATTATATTATAGTTTGGACAGAGGTTGAAAAAAGTGGATGAAAATTTTAATGAGCCCTTTTTGCCTGCACTAAACTTAATCTTATAGGAGAACATTATAATATATATAGGGTTCCTACTGGCTATCTAATTTACTTCTCACACAATTTATAAATCCTAGCCTATTGGTCCTAATATTTGAACTTAAAATAACACACAGACATACAAGAGAACAAAATAAGGAAGAAATGTATGGAGACAGTGACATTATCAAAGTGGTGGAAAAGGTGGTCCCTACTTTTGTATTCCCCTGCAGCAATAAAATCTAGTCAGCCATCCATCAACCAAAGTAACTTTATGAGAGATCCAGGCACAGTGGCTCATAACAGTAATCTCCTCCATTTAAGAGCCTGAGGCAGGAGGACTGCCAGGCCAGGAGTTCAAGAACAGCCTAGGCAATATAGTGAGCTTTGGGATACAGGGCCTTATGAAACCTTGCTAAAACCCAAGATCGAAAAGGGTCATTTTGAGAAGGCAGGCCCTTTGATTAATAAGGGATCATATTATCCAAAGCAATCTGTAAGTTATCTCAAATCCCTATCAAAATCCCTGTCCCAATTTTTATAGTAATAGAAAATGTAAGCCTACAATGTAGGCTGAATGGCCAAACCAATCATGAGGAATAAGAAAAAACCTGGGGACATCATACTCGTGACTCACACAAAACAGTTCAAAAGTCACTGTTTGTAGATAAACTGGGGAAACCCTGCTAGGTACTCAGTGGAAGCCACACTCACTCACACATCTGCTATTAGGCCCAGCATATAGCAGAACCTGCCCTAGTGCCTGCTCCACAGGCTTCAGGATTGCCCTGAAGACAATCCAGCATGCTGAAAAACATGACAGAACTCACAATCACACGTGCTCCTGGCAACAAGCCCACTAAAGGTAAAACTCACTCCAGATTCGGCAGCGACCTTGTGATGCAGCTACAAGCCTTTTTACTGCAAACCCAGTAAAGATCTCATCAGCCTTGAGACCCAAAAGATGAAGATCTTTACCTACTAAAACCAGTTTATAAAAATGAAAAGAGGTGGCTGAGCACGGTGGCCCAAACCTGTAATCCCAGCATTTTGGGAGGCCGAGGTCAGGCATTCAAGACCAGCCTGGACAAGATAGTGAAACACTGTCCCTACTAAAAATACATAAATTAGCCGGGCATGGTTGTTGGCGCCTGTAATCTCAGCTACTCGGGAGGCTGAGGCAGAGAATTGCTTGAACCCAGGAGGTGAAGGTTGCAGTGAGCCAAGATCGTGCCACAGCACTCCAGCCTGGGTGACAAAGCGAGACTCCATCTCAAAAACAAAACAACAACAACAACAAAAAAAAATGAAAAGAGGTGTTTGCTCCTTCAAATGCACAAACACCAATGCAAGTCTATATTATGCCCATTCTAACGGTTCTATTTTAACATAGAACTGGAAGTCCTACATAGAATAATTAAGTCGTACGTCAAAAAATTAAGCAAGAGAAGCTAAAAGATCCAAAATGAAAAGAAGAAATAACGTCACTGTTTGTAGATGACATAATATTATATATAAAAAACATAAATAATACATTTAAATAGTGCATTTAATTCATCTATATATAAATAGTGCATCTAATAAATGCACTCAGTAAAGAAGCAGAATATACAATTAACGTACAAATATCAGTTTTGTTTCTTTATGCTAGCAACAAACAAATAAAATAGAAAAAAAAATCTCATTTACAATAGCAACAAACTAATAGAATTCTTAGCAATAAATTTAACCAATGTGGTGAAAGATCTTTACAATAAAAAATAAAATATATTGATGAAAAAATTTTAAAAAAATACAAATAAATTTAAATATATTATATGTTTATGTATTAGAAGAATATTGTCTAAAAGCCATAATATCCAAAGCAATCTATACATTAATTTAACTTCCTATCAAAATTCCTGTGCCACTTTTTACAGTAATAGAAAATAAATTCTGCAATGTATATAAAACTATAAGAAATATTGAAAGGCCAAAGCAATCATGAGGAATAAAACGAAATCTGGGGACATTATAATTTATTCTTTAAAACTACATTTCAAGACTACAGTAAACATAATAGAATGGTATGTTTATAGGAACCCACACAAAAACCAATGGAACAGAATAGAGAGCCCAGAAGTAAATCTATGCATCTAAAGTTAATCTTTGACAAGGGCACTATGAATACACAATACAAAAAGTATAGCCTTTTCAATACTTAGTGCTGGGAAAACTGGGTACTCACAAGCAAAATAATAAAACTTGATCATGTTTCTTACACCAGACACAAAAATTGACTTAAGACAAATTTAATACATAAATTCTTAAAAGAAAATCTTTAAAAAAGCGTAGGAAAAGCCTCCGTGATACTGGCCTTGGCAATTTTTTTTAAATATAATATCAAAAGTATAGCAATAAAACCAGACATAAAGTTGTAGTGTATTAAACTATTGTGCACAGCAAAAAATAAGAAAACATTTAAGATGGGATAAAATATTTGCAAATCATATATGATAAGAGGATAGTATTCAAAATATAGCAGAAACTCATACAAATCAGAAGCTAAACAATAATAATTATAATACCCAAATAAAAAATAGGCAAAAGACTAAACATTATTTTTTAATATTATTATACTTTAACTTTTAGGGTACATGTGCACAATGTGCAAGTTTGTTACGTATGTATACATGTGCCATGTTGTTGTGCTGCACCCATTAACTCGTCATTTAGCATTAGGTATATCTCCTAATGCTATCCCTCCCCCCTGCCCCCACCCCACAACAGTCCCCAGTGTGTGATGTTCCCCTTCTTGTGTCTATGTGTTTTCATAGTTCAATTCCCATCTATGAGTGAGAACATGCGGTGTTTGGTTTTTTGTCCTTGAGATAGTTTGCTGAGAATGATGGTTTCCAGCTTCATCCATGTCCCTACAAAGGACATGAACTCATCATTTTTCATGGCTGCATGGTACTCCATGGGGTATATGTGCCACATTTTCTTAATCCAGTCTATCGTTGTTGGACATTTGTGTTGATTCCAAGTCTTTGCTATTGTGAATAGTGCCGCAATAAACATATGTGTGCATCTGTCTTTATAGCAGCATGATTTACAATCCTTTGAGTATATACCCAGTAATGGGATGGCTGGGTCAAATGGTATTTCTAGTTCTAGGTCCCTGAGGAAATGCCACACCGACTTCCACAATAGTTGAACTAGTTTACAGTCCCACCAACAGTGTAAAAGTGTTCCTATTTCTCCACATCCTCTCCAGCACCTGTTGTTTTCTGACATTTTAATGATCGCCATTTTAACTGGTGTGAGATGGTATCTCATTGTGGTTTTGATTTGCATTTCTCTGATGGCCAGTGATGATGACCATTTTTTCATCTGTTTTTTGGCTGCATAAATGTCTTCTTTTGAGCATTGTCTGTTCATATCCTCTGCCCACTTTTTGATGGGGTTGTTCGCTTTTTTCTTGTAAATTTGTTTGAGTTCATTGTAGATTGTGGATATTAGCTGTTTGTCAGATGAATAGATTGCAAAAATTTTCTCCCGTTCTGTAGGTTGCCTGTTCACTCTGATGGTGGTTTCTTTTGCTGTGAAGAAGCTCTTTGGTTTACTTAGATCCCATTTGCCAATTTTGGCCTCTGTTGCCATTGCTTTTGGTGTTTTAGACATGAGGTCCTTGCCCATGCCTATGTCCTGAATGGTATTGGCTAGGTTTTCTTCTAGAGTTATCATGGTTTTAGGTCTAACATGTAAGTCTTTAATCCATCTTGAATTAATTTTTGCATAAAGTGTAAAGAAGTGATCCAGTTTCAGCTTTCTAAATATGTCTAGCTAGTTTTCCCAGCACCATTTATTAAATAGGGAATCCTTTCCCCATTGCTTGTTTTTCTCAGGTTTATCAAAGATCAGATAGTTGTAGAACTGTGGCATTATACTGAGGGCTATATTCTTTTCCATTGGTCTATATCTCTGTTTTGGTAACAGTACCATGCTGTTTTGGTGACCGTAGCCTTGTAGTATAGTTTGAAGTCAGGTAGCGTGATGCCTGCAGCTTTGTTCTTTTGGTTTAGGATTGACTTGGTGATGTGGGCTGTTTTTTGGTTCCATATGAACTTTAAAGTAGTTTTTTCAATTCTGTGAAGAAAGTCATTGTTAGCTTGATGAGGATGGCATTGAATCTATGAATTACCTTGGGCAGTATGGCAATTTTTGCAATATTTATTCTTCCTACCCTTGAGCATGGAATGTTCTTCCATTTGTTTGTATCCTATTTTATTTCATTGAGCAGTGGTTTTTAGTTCTCCTTGAAGAGGTCCTTCCCAACTATTGTAAGTTGGATTCCTAGGTATTTTATTCACTTTGAAGCAATTGTGAATGGGAGTTCACTCATGATTTGGCTCTCTGTTTGTCTGTTATTGGTGTATAAGAATGCTTGTGATTTTTGCACATCGATTTTGTATCCTGAGACTTTGCTGAAGTTGCTTATCAGCTTAAGGAGGATTTGGGCTGAGATGATGGGGTTTTCTGGATATACAGTCGTGTCATCGCAAACAGGGGCAGAGTGACTTCCTCTTTTCCTAATTGAATGCCTTTTATTCCCTTCTTCTGCCTAATTGCCCTGGCCAGAACTTCCAACACTATGTTGAATAGGAGTGGTGAGAGAGGGCATCCCTGTCTTGTGCCAGTTTTCAAAGGGAATGCTTCCAGTTTTTGTCCACTCAGTATGATATTGGCTGTGGGTTTGTCATAGATAGCTCTTATTATTTTGAGATACGTCCCATCAATACCTAATTTATTAAGAGTTTTTAGCATGAAATGTTGAATTTTGTCAAAGGTCATTTCTGCATCTATTGAGTTAATCATGTGGTTTTTGTCTTTCGTTCTGTTTATATGCTAGATTACTTTTATTGATTTTCGTATGTTGAACCAGCCTTGTATCCCCAAGGATGAAGCCCACTTGATCATGGTGGGTAAGCTTTTTGATATGCTGCTGGATTCGGTTTGCCAGTATTTTATTGAGAATTTTTGAATCAATGTTAATCAAGAATATTGGTCTAAAATTCTCTTTTTTGGTTGTGTCTCTGTCGGCTTTGGTATCAGGATAATGCTGGCCTCATAAAATGAGTTAGGGAGGATTTCCTCTTTTTCTATTGATCGGAATAGTTTCAGAAGGAATGGTACCAGCTCCTCCTGTACCTCTGGTAGAATTCGGCTGTGAATCCATCTGGTCCTGGACTTTTTTTGGTTGGTAAGCTATTAATTATTGCCTCAACTTCAGAACATGTTATTGGTCTATTCAGAGATTCAAATTCTTCCTGGTTTAGTCTTGGGATGGTGTATGTGTCAAGGAATTTATCCATTTCTTCTTCATTTTCTATTTTATCTATATAGAGGTGTTTATAGTATACTCTGATGATAGTTTGTATTTCTGTGGGATCCGTGGTGATATCTCCTTTGTCATTTTTTTTTTTTTGCGTCTATTTGATTCTTCCATATTTTCTTCTTTATTAGTCTTGCTAGTGGTCTATCAATTTTGTTGATCTTTTCACAAAACCAGCTCCTGGATTCATTGATTTTTTGAAGGGTTTTTTGTGTCTCTATTTCCTTCAGTTCTGCTCTGATTTTAGTTATTTCTTGCCTTCTACTGGCGTCTGAATGTGCTTGCTCTTGCTTCTCTAGTTCTTTTAATTGGGATGTTAGGGTGTCAATTTTGGATATTTCCTGCTTTCCCTTGTGGGCGTTTAGTGCTATAAATTTCCCTCTACACACTGCTTTGAATGTGTCCCAGAGATTCCGGTATGTTGTGTCTTTGTTCTCATTGGTTTCAAAGAACATGTTTATTTCTGCCTTCATTTCGTTATGTACCCAGTAGTCATTCAGGAGCAGGTTGTTCAGTTTCCATGTTGTTGAGCAGTTTTGAGTGAGTTTCTTCATCCTGAGTTCTAGTTTGATTGCACTGTGGTCTGAGAGACAGTTTGTTATGATTTCTGTTCTTTTACATTTGCTGAGGAGTGCTTTACTTCCAAGTATGTGGTCAATTTTGGAATATGTGTGGTGTGGTGCTGGAAATAATGTATTTTCTATTGATTTGGGGTGGCGAGTTCTGTAGTTGCCTATTAGGTCCGCTTGGTGCAGAGCTGAGTTTAATTCCTGGGTATCATTTTTAACTTTCTGTCTCGTTGATCTGTGTAATGTTGACAATGTGTTGTTAAACTCTCCCATTATTTCTGTGTGGGAGTTTAAGTCTCTTTGTAGGTCACTAAGGTCTTGCTTTATGAATCTGGGTGCTCCTGTATTGGATGCATATATATTTAGGATAGTTAGCTCTTCTTGTTGAATTGATCCCTTTACCATTACGTAATGGCCTTCTTTGTCTCTTTTGATCTTTGTTGGTTTAAAGTCTGTTTTATCAGAGACTAGGATTGCAACCCCTGCCTTCTTTTTTTCCATTTGTTTGGTAGATCTTCCTCCATCCCTTCATTTTGAGCCTATGTGTGTCTCTGCACGTGAGATGGGTTTCCTGAATACAGCACACTGATGGATCTTCACTCTTTTCCAATTTGCCAGTCTGTGCCTTTTAATTCGAGCATTTAGCCCATTTACATTTAAGATTAGTGTTTTAAAGTGTGAATTTGATCCTATCATTATGATGTTAGCTGGTTATTTTGCTCGTTAGTTGATGCAGTTTCTTCCTAGCCTTGATGGTCTTTACAATTTGGCAAGCTTTTGCAGTGACTGTTACTGGTTGTTCCTTTCCATGTTTAGTGCTTCCTTCAGGAACTCCTTTAGGGCATTTCTGGTGGTGACAAAATTTCTCAGCATTTGCTTGTCTGTAAAGGATTTTATTTCTACTTCGCTTATGGAGCTTAGTTTGGCTGGATATGACATTCTGGGTCCAAATTCTTTTCTTTAAGAATGTTGAATATTGGCCTCCACTCTCTTCTTCCTTGTAGAGTTTCTGCTAAGAGATCTGCTGTTAGTCTGATGGGCTTCCCTTCGTGGGTAACCCGACCTTTCTCTCTGGCTGCCCTTAACATTTTTTCCTTCATTACAACTTTGGTGAATCTGACAATGTTGTGTCTTAGAGTTGCTTTTCTCGAGGAGTATCTTTGTGGTGTTCTCTGTATTTCCTGAATTTGAATGTTGGCCTGCGTTGCTTGATTTGGGAAGTTCTTCTTGATAATATCCTGCTGATTGTTTTGCAACTTGGTTCAATTCTCCCCGTCACTTTCAGTTCCACCAATTAGACATAGATTTGGTCTTTACACATAGTCCCATATTTCTTGGAGGCTTTGTTTGTTTCTTTTTATTCTTTTTTCTCTAAACTTCTCTTCACACTTCATTCCATTCATTTCATCTTCCATCGCTGATACCATTTCTTCCAGTTGATCACGTTGGTTACTGAGGCTTGTTTATTCATCACGTAGTTCTGGTTTCATGGTTTTCAGCTCCATCACGTCCTTTAGGGACTTCTCTGCATTGATTATTCTAGTTATCCATTTGTCTAATTATTTACAAGGTTTTTAACTTCTTTGCCGTTGGTTTGAACTTCCTCCTTTAGCTTGAAGCAGTTTGATCTTCTGAAGTCTTCCTCTCTCAACTCATCAAAGTCATTCTCTTTCTAGCTTTGTTCCATTGCTGGTGAAGAGCTGAGTTCCTTTGGAGGAGGAAAGGTGCTATGATTTTTAGAGTTTCCGGTTTTTCTGCTCTGTTTTTCCCCACCTTGTTGTTTTATTTACCTTTGGTCTTTGATGATGGTGATGTACAGATGGGTTTTTGGGGTGGATGTCCTTTCTGTTTGTTAGTTTTCCTTCTAACAGTCAGGACCCTCAGCTGCAAGTCTGTTGGAGTTTGCTAGACGTCCACTCCAGATCCTGTTTTCCTGGGTATCGGCAGTGGTGTTTGCAGAACAGCGGATATTGTTGAACCAAAAATGCTGCTGCCTGATCGTTCCTCTGGAAGTTTTGTCTCAGAGGAGTACCCAGCCTTGTGAGGTGTCAGTCCAACCCTACTGGGGGGTGCCTCCTAGTTAGGCTACTCGGGGTTCAGGGACCCACTTGAGGAGGCAGTCTTCCCATTCTCAGATCTCCAGCTTCATGCTGGGAGAACCACTACTCTTGTCAAAGCTGTGGGACAGGGACATTTATATCTGAAGAGGTTATTGCTGTCTTTTGTTTGTCTGTGCCCTGCCTCCAGAGGGGGAGCCTACAGAGGCAGGCAGACCTCCTTGAGCTGTGATGGGCTCCACCGATTTCGAGCTTCCCAGCCACTTTGTTTACATACTGAAGCCTGAGCAATGGTGGGCGCACGTCCCCCAGCCTCACTACCACCTTGCTGTTTGATCTCAGACTGCTGTGCTAGCAATGAGCGAGGTTCTGTGGGCATAAGAACCTCTGAGCCAGGTGTAGGATATAATCTCCTGGTGTGCTGTTTGTGTAGCCCATTGGAAAAGTGCAGTATTAGGGGGGAAGTGACCCGATTTTCCAGGTGCCATCTGTCACCCCTTTCTTTGACTAGGAAAGGGAATTCCCTGACCCCTTGCAGTTCCCCAGTGAGGCAATGCCTTGCCCTGCTTTGGCTTATGCGTGGTGCATTGTACCCACTGTCTGGTACCCACTGACTGGCACTCCGGTGTGTGATGAGCCTGGTACCTTAGTTGGAAATGCAGAAATCACCCATCTTCTGCATCACTCAAGCTGGGATTTGTAGACTGGAGCTATTCCTATTCGGCCATCTTGGCTCCAACGACCAAGACTAAATATTTTTTACAAACATATTCCAATATCCAGCAGGTGTGTAGAAAGATGCTAAATATTACCATTCATGAGAAAATTGCAAATGAAAAGATACCACTTTACAGCAGTTGGAATGGCTAATATCAAAAAAAGAGATATGACAAGTGTTAACAAGGATGTGACAAAATATTTCTGTACAGTCTTAATGAGTTGTAAACTGGAAGAGTCATTATGAAAATTAGTATGCAGGTTATTTTAAAAAAATTGAACTATCATACAATCCCGAAATTTCACTTCCGTCTATAAACAAAATAAAATCAGCATCTCAAAAATAATCTGCACCCCTGTATTCAATGCACCGTTATTCACAACTGTCAAGAGTACTTTTTTAAAAAAATGACTTATCTGTAGATGCTGAATGGATAAGGAAAATGTGGTAAAATAGACAACAGAATATTTTTCACCCATAAAAAAGAATGAAATTCTGCTCTTTCAACAACATGAATGGACCTGGGTACATTATGCTATGCAAAATAAGCTGGGCACAGAAAAACAAACACTGTATGTTCTCACTTAAATTGAGAATTTAAAAAGCCTGAACTCACAGAAGCAGAGAGTAAAATGGTAATGACCAGGCCTGGAGGTAGAAAAATGATAAGGTGTTCAAAGAGTACAAACTTTCAGTTATAAGATAAATAAGTTTTGGGGGTCTAATGTATAGCTTTAAAATGTAGTTAATAACAGTGTTTTGTATGCTTAAAATTTGCTACAACAATAGGAGACTTCGAATGCTCTCACTACAAAATCATAACCATGTGAGGTGATATAAATGTTCATCAACTTAATTGTATTAAATATTTTACAATATATAACTATCAAATTATTATAATGTAGAAAATGCATAATTATGCAATTTTTATTGGTCAAAAAATTAATGTTATGTACACATGCATATATTCACATAAGTGTGTATATAAACATATATAAAACATATAGATATATATCAATTTCATATGTTGTTATATATATACTTTTGTGTGTATATATATATATATATACACACATACATATCAATGACAAAATCCTAGTAAACTTCAAACTGAACAAGAGAAAATTATAAAATGATAACTATTAAAAAATCAGGAAACAAATGGGTATTTAATACATGCTCAGCAATATTCTAAGTTACTCAATGGCAAAGTACATGTTTTAAATGTAGAAAGTAAATACATTAAACCATGTTACAGTTTAGGAATTATGGCACAGAGTGTTTACAGCTTTACTGTCAATACATACCAAAAACAAAATTTTGTAGTAAAATAACATTAGGTTTTATTATATGGGGCAGAGGCTTAGTGTTCTGATAAAATTATTGAGTATGAATTTATGTAGAATCACATTTGAAACCTTCACAGGATATGAAATTATAAAGCAGAAAACATATGACATCTGGATGTGGTGTTTCGGCGATTTCTAAACCAAATCTCAATATCTCCACTACTCTCACACGTTTTAGACAAGACTCAAAATGGAAATTAGAAAATGTTTAACATAGAGTTCCTTAAAAATCACAGACGGTCCCATGTCCTCAAAAGCAATAAAAGAGCAAGCAGCCAGGTCCTGCAGTCCCTTGCAAGCCATGCAAAGGTTTTGGTTTTCTTTGTAACTTAAATGAATGATCGTTGAAGGGGAAGTCCAGTCCTAGAAAACTGAAGAGCATGGGGCAGAAGATGTCTGTCTCTAATAAAAGCAAGAGAAAGAAACCTGGGCTTCTCAGAAAAGATTTCCATTGCAGTATAGCTTCGCAAACCACACTTTAAGATCTGGCTTTCTCCTTGACCTTTGGACATCTCATCTGTGTCATCTGCCTTATTCACTCCCACCTCTTTGGATGTTTGGCTACTGTCTCCTGTCTCCTCACAATCTGGGGCTTTTTCTTTTTCTCAATGTAGGTGATCAGGTTTAGCTTAGAGAACAGCCAAGGACTCTGTATTAGAAAAAGTAATATGACTTATGCTGTGATTTTCCAATTACTACTTAGTACTGTGTTCAGTGGAAAAAAAAAGAAAATTATAAAAGAGTCTAAAAATGTAATAACAAATACTATTTCCTCACAGAAACGTTATGATATTTAAAAACTTTTCTAAATTTGTGGGTCCTTAGCTCCACGACCCAGTGCTGCTGAATCAAAACTTGGTGGTGGTTGGCTGGGCATGGTGACTCACACCGCTGATCCCAGCACTTTGAGAGGCCAAGGCGGGCATATCACTTAAGCCCAGGAGTTTGAGGCCAGCCTGGGCAACATGGTGAAACCTAGTCTACGGGTTGATGGTGGTGAGGAGGGGGAAAGGTGATGGTAATGGGAGGTGGTAATGCGATTATAAGGTGTGGGCAATCATATTTTGTACCTCTAAATTTGTGGAGTTACCACTAATCTAAAATTAAGGATACATATCTGCTGAAGAAAGGAAAACATTTATGTCGAGATGAAATCTCGTGGGGGTCCGCAGCTGCAATACCGCCAGGCGGCAGCATCCCACCTCTTCTGCCTGGCTGCAGCCCCACCAGGAGCCCGGCTCCAGCTGGGGCGCTGTGGCAGGTGCTAGACCCCAAAGGCGCAGGCTAGGGGTCTTCCCGCTCCCCAGACCCCAGGCAATTCAATTCATTCATCAAGTGCCACTGCAACTGTCCAAGCTGGGGCAGGAGGTCTCACAGTCGCCAGCCAAGACCTCCGCTCCAGAACACGTGGGCTGCTTTCCCCGGAGGAAGGACATTGTTTTCACCAGCCACGAATAAATCCGTCCCTGAGCACCCTGTTTCCCACTGCCACTGACTTCGTGTAAACTCAAGTCCTGAGGACACAAGAGAGACCAACACCTGGCCCCGTGGACACGCTTGGTGCCATGGCTTCCACCTGATGGACGGGTGCACTCTACAAATCTCAGGGACCACCACACCTAGGAGACAGAAGGACCCTATGAAATGCAGCCCCAAAGCAACCAACCAATCCAAGAAAAAAAAAAAAAAAAACACGTCTCAGGGCTCCATTGGTTTTCCCACTTGGGCGGTACTGACCCCCTGCTCTAGCCTGGCCCAAGCACCCTCCACCTCACCCTGGCCTGCTCAAAGTTGCCCTGTCTTCCTGAGCAGAGCCTCCTTCTCCAAGGCTCTGTCTCTCTTGCTCTACAACTCCCTTGCCGTCTCCATTTCTCTATTTCCCCCTCCACCTCTCGCTCTTCTGTCACCTTCTGTCTCTCTCCTCCTCCACCTTTCTCTCTCTCCCTACATTTCTATCTCTCCATCCCAGTCTCCCTAGCTCTCTTTCAAGCTGTGTCTATGTCTTTGCCTGTATGTCCTTGTGTGTGTGTCCATGTGTGTGCTTGTGTGCCTGTGTGTGTGCACCCGTGTGTATCTGTGTGTGTGTCAGGGTGGGATTGCTCGTGGTGTTGGTGTGGTGTGTCTGGATGTCCGTCAGCCCCTCTTTCCCGGGATCAGGCTGCCGGGGCTCTAGTGCCAGCGTGGGGCAAATCAAGGCCTTCCTTTCCCGTTGGCCATGGGCGGGTACTCGTCGGGACAAGCGACGATGGTGTGGGCGTTGTGAGAAAAAGGGCTGGGCAGGCTGTTCGCCCCTGGGCAGCCCTGGCGGCTCTGGGTGTGTGGGGCAAGAGGGGGCCTTGCAGGAGGGGCAGCGAGGGATCCAAAACAATTTTTCCGCGGTAAGGCAGAGGATTGGAGTGGATCCCAGAACTGTGGGCCTCGGGCCCTGACGCCTCTGAGCACACCCTGTCCTGAGCCGGCACAATGTGTTGGAAGCTTGGGAGCTCGTGAGCCAGGGGAAGGCCTGGAGTGTCAGCGAAAGGGAGGCCTCCTGGTGGGCCTGGAGCCAGGGCAGGGGACTGAGGCATCACAGCCTGATGATGCATTCCTGTTTCCTGCAACATGGGGAGTCTCCAAAATGGCCTGTTTGGAAACTGCAAAGGAGATTGAAGACACAATGCTGCTTTTCCACGCTTCGCTGGAGGTTTCTGTGTCCCCACGGAGCTCGGGAAACAAACAGTCCACCTGGTCACGCTTTCGGGGGCCAGAGACCAGTGAGCAACAGGTCACCTTGCAGAGGGCAAAGGAACATGGAATCCGGAATCATGGTTCACTCGGCTTGAGTGTGACTCCTGTTTGGATGGGAGTATCTGCCTCGTGCTCTGTTGCAGGCTTAGCGTGGGGATATGCCATCTGTGAACCATGTGGATGAAAAACAGACAACCATTCAAGTCTCGGCTCTGCTCTTTGGGGCATTCGCTCATTCCTTGGGAGATAGAATTCGTCTGAATCGCTCCCAGATGAAGTAACCCAGGCTGACAATCCCGAGGGCCAGTGAGGGCGCCGTTGGCCTACACGGCCTTTGGCCGAGCACTCAGCCTGCACTGGGCACCCAACATTTTCCCAGAATTCGAGGTCCTGCTGGTCCTGGAGGCAGAAGACAGCTTTTCTCTTTGCCTTCCTTTCTCTGTTTCTTGCTCCTTTTCTCCCTCTGTCCATCCTTCCCTCTATTCTTCCTTCTCTCCCTCTCTCCCTCCCTCTGTTCTTCTCTCCTTCCCTCTCTCCCTCCATCCATACCTCCATTTCTCCCTCCTTCACTCCCTCCATTCTTCTCTTTTTCTTTCCCTCCCTCCCTCCATCCCTTCCAAGCTCCCTCCGTTCATCCATCCTTTCCTCCCTCTGTCACTCCCTCTCACTTTGTCTGCGTTCCTTTCCCCATCTCTGCCTGGCTTCCCTCCCGCCAACAAAGAGCAGAACCACAGTTTGTGAGAGATCTCGGGGTCTACATTTAGTTTCCAGGCACTCCACGTGATGCCAGGGAGTATGGAAGGGCACGGGTGCACGAGTGGTGGTGGAGTGGGGAGGTAGTGGAGTTGAGCTGTGGAAAAGAGAGCAGGCCTAGCCACTGCCCCGGCCGGTGTTTCCCGGGGTGGTGGTCTCCGCCTTCACCACTGAAGAACGTGGGGGTGGGGTGTACAAGGTGTAGTGGGGCTGGGGAAGGGATGAGAGCCCTGCCTGGGCTGTTCCCAAACCCTAGCTGGCTGCCCGTGGACCCACGCATGGGCAGTAGACGGCCCATCTCTGAGTACCTGTGCTGGCTCTGAAATCCCTGAGATGCTCGGAAAAGAATGACAGCCCTCCTTTCTGTGGAGTCTCTTACCGGACCTGGACTCAGGAATCCTAGGCAGGTCAGCTGGACGGGAAGACACAGGTCTCCATACCAAGCCAGAGGTTCACCGTGAAAGAAGGGCCACCGTCCTGTCCCCATAATTTCCCAACCCTGCATCCTAAAGCTCCTCCAACTGAGCCCAGTGTTCTTCCTGGCTGAGGAGTGGTTCCAGAAAAGTGGGCTCTTCCATGTCCTTCAACTCCCCCAGTGGCTCCGTTGCTAGGAAAGGATGTGCCTTTTGCTGAAATTCTGGGGTCGACAGGAGTTCATATAGCAGTGTGGATGCGAGTGCAGATGAACGCTGCAGCTCCTGGAGCGGTTGGGTGGGTGTCTGGATGGCTTACATCTTCTTCTGACACGCAGAGGCCTCCATGGGCGCGAGCTGCGGAGGTAGATGTGCCTCGGCTTCGTGTCCCCACGTGCCCTGGTGACTTGGATACCCTGGCCCCAGCCCCAATACGGACTCATGTGGGACGTGTGCGGTGCAAGCACACCTTGCTCCTGTGACTCAGCCTGAGTGGCTCAAGTTGTCCCACTGGGCAGGTAACCAGAAGGCAGCCTTGCTGTGGGTCCTGATCCCCCTGTCATCTGTTTGACTCAGCTTGAGTGGCCCAAGCAGTCCCATTGAGCACACACCCAGAAGGCCACCGTAGTGTGGATCCTGGTCCCCCTGCCATCTGTTTGGGTGCTGAGGTCACCCAAGTGTCTGAGGGTGGGTCAGCGCCACTTCCGAAGGAACCAGGACAGCAAACCCAAAATCCCAGTGTTCCACGGCAGGTTGGAAGATTCCTTCTGCCTGAGAAGCCTCGCTGGGCTGCAGCAGAGGGGTGACCCTTGCTGCCTGGCTAACGAAAGCCCCCTGTACCCCACGCCCTGGTGGGGGTGAAGGCGACCAAGGAGGGAGGGTGGCACCCTTGTGGGCCGCATTGCACAGGCCGTCTGCGTGCGTGGGTTCCCTGCTACCCTGGCCTGGATGTCTGAACCTTCGATTCTGAAACGAAATCTGAATCCTGGACTCTAAAAGGCAGTTCTCTCTGGCCAGTTCAGGTAAGGGTTCCACTCAAAGCACGCTGGCAGGGTATCTTTTTCGTTCAGGTTACAAACGAGTCCCTTTGCCGTCCTCGTCCTCAGGCTTCCGTGGGGAAGGGGCTGTCAGAAAGTGTCGGGAGAGCCATCACGGGGGCACCTGGCCGGAATATCACGGAGAGACAAGGGCAGAGAGTGGCCGGCAGCTTCTGTGCGCCTCAGTTGGCCTTTGTGCTGCACGTAGGTCCAGTCAGGAGTCTGACCCCACCAGTGGCACTTATAAAGACCCACCAGCTTCACCCCTTCACGAATATGCATGAGTATCCAAGGGCCCTGGATAACCCGCCCTCTGAAGCCAGAGACCACAAACACAGGGCCATGTGTGGTAGGTGAAGGTGGGGCCAGATCGGCCAGGAAAGGGTGGCTTCTGGGGCTGTCTCTCTGAGTTCTCCAGAATTCTACGGAAACTGGAAGTTTCTCTCTGGGCTCACACACGATTTCAGGGAGAAACCACCTTGGAAGGGTGGAGTGTAGAACTGAACATCCATGATAGTCTTGAGTTTTCCATGCCCTCTCCCTGGAGGCGGCAATGCCTGTGGGTGTCGCTGTTGCCGCGATAGTCTCACACACGCAGGTGTGTGGATTGAATTCATTTTCTTTTTTTAATTTTATTTTTTTATTTCTGCCTCTTAAAGTCAACAATAAAGTCACAATTGTAAAATGAATGCATTTAAAAAGGTAAAAATACATTTCAATGACAAGAAGTATGCAATGATCATGAAAATCTACTGTACATTTTGCCAAAGTCAAAGAATGAAAGACATTACGGAAAACCCAATCTTCAAATATATCCTTAACAAAATACCCTCTCCTGCATAGTAAAAGCATCATCTAAACAGCAGTTCCAACCGAGAAAAAAAAAAAAAAAAAAAAACAGCATGGTAGATAGGACAGACAACTTTTCCCAGGTTTTCCAGATAAAAACATGTGGTCACCAGGAATTCAAAGTAACTTCAAAAGCCACATTTAATTCCGAATAAAATGAACATTTCTGACAGATGACAACAGTATGATACTGATTTTTTTCTTTCCTAGATACAAATCATATGGGGCATTTCTTAGCAGTTTAGTAATCATCTAAGAATAACTGTAGAAATAACCCCAATTCCACCATCCTAGCCACTGGTATAAAACAAATAATCTTCCATTGATACTGCCTTTCACGTAACTAAAATATCCTCACTTACTTGGATCATGCTTGCACATGATCACAAACACTTGTTTTCAGATGTTGTGGAATTATTGGGGCTGAGATTTTTGAAACAATATCTTAATCTTAGCAGAGAGATAATAATCCTTTCACTATACTTTGATTGGGCTTCCTTAACCAAATCTGAGCAACTACTGTAAGAATAATACCAGTGGTAATCCATGATACTCTCAAATTTTTCCCTTTAAGAAATATATAATCTATGTAACTCTAGCAAATATGTTACATTGCACACTTTCTTAATAAGGAATGGCTGTTTTCAGGCCTTACTAGGAAAACAAACAAGCAAACAATGGCAATTACTACCTGTTTTTTATCACTGATAAGCTACAATAAAGCTCAAATATGGACAGTTTAATTGTGTGATATTAAGTAAAAAATGAAAACCATTATAGTTTTACCAAAAGAAACATAAAAAATATCAGAAGAAGTCAAATGAGTAGGGCATGAGTCCCAAAGATTACACTATGATTCTGAACAGGATTTTCCAAACAAAAGGTATCTAGATACAATTTCTGTGAATATTTCTTGTACTAGAAAGATCCAAAGCAAGTGTAGGCTCAGCCCTACCTTGTCAAGGATAAATATTCAGGTAAACTAGAAGTTCCATCTGCTAAAGTGCATCCTATGACCAGGTCTACCATGGCCCTGCTACTTACAGACATCTAAGAAAATGGTCTCACTCATGCTCATTCACTTGTTCTGTGGCCTATCAAGAGTCACACATAACGATGATTTTGCTTTTTTAAAAAAACCAAATACTTTATACACTGAACTATAGAAAAAACAATTCTAAATATAATTTAAAAATTCTAGAGAGTGGGCACAGCCAAGATAGCCGAATAGGAACAGCTGCAGTCTACAGCTCCCAGCGTTACTGACGCAGAAAACGGGTGATTTCTGAATTTCCATCTGAGGTACTGGGTTCATCTCACTAGGGAGTGCCAGACAGTGGGGGCAGGGGAGTGAGTGCAGAACACCGTGTGCAAGCCAAAGCAGGGCTAGGCATTGCCTCACTCGGGAAGCACAAGGGGTCAGGGAGCTCCCTTTCCTAGTCAAAGAAAGGAGTGACAGATGGACCTGGAAAATCGGGTCACTCCCACCCTAATACTGCACATCTCCGACGTGCTTAAAAAACAGCACACCAGGAGATTATATCCCGCACCTGGCTCGCAGGGTCCTACACCCACGGAGTCTCACTGATTGCTAGCACAGCAGTCTGAGATCAAACTGCAAGGCGGCAGTGAGGCTGGGGGCGGGGTGCCGCCATTGTCCAGGCTTGCATAGGTAAACAAAGCAGCCGGGAACTTCGAATTGGGTGAAGCCCACCACAGCTCAAGGAGGCCTGCCTGCCTCTATAGGCTCCACTTATGGGGGCACGGCACAGACAAACAAAAAGACAGCAGTAACCTCTGCAGACTTAAATGTCCCTGTCTGACAGCTTTGAAGAGAGTAATGGTTCTCCCAGCACGCAGCTGGAGATCTGAGAACGGGCAGACTACCTCCTTAAGTGGGTTCCTGACCCCTGAACTCCAAGCAGCCTAAGTGGGAGGCACCTCCCAGTAGAGGCAGACTGATACCTCACACGGCCGGGTACTCCTCTGAGTCAAAACTTCCAGAGGAACGATCAGACAGCAGCATTCGTGGTTCATGAAAATCTGCTGTTCTGCAGCCACCGCTGCTGTTACAAAGGCAAACAGCGTCTGGAGTGGACCTCTAGCAAACTCCAACAGACCTGCAGCTGAGGGTCCTGTCTTTTAGAAGGAAACTAACAAACAGAAAGGACATCCACCCCAAAAACCCATCTGTACATCACCATCATCAAAGACCAAAAGGAGATAAAACCACAAAGATGGGGAAAAAACAGAGCAGAAAAACTGGAAACTCTAAAAAGCAGAGTGCCTCTCCTCCTCCAAAGGAATGCAGTTCCTCATCAACAACGGAGCAAAGCTGGAGGGAGAATGATTTTGACGAGTTGAGAGAAGTCTTCAGATGATCAAACTACTCCGAGCTACAGGAGGAAATTCAAACCAAAGGCAAAGAAGTTAAAAAACTTTGAAAAAAAATTAGACGAATGTATAACTAGAATAAACAATACAGAGAAGTGCTTAAAGGAGCTGATGGAGCTGAAATCCAAGGCTTGAGAACTACGTGAAGAGTGCAGAAGTCCCAGGAGCCAATGCAATCAATTGGAAGAAAGGGTATCAGTGATGGAAGATGAAATGAATGAAATGAATTGAGAAGGGAAGTTTAGAGAAAAAAGAATAAAAAGAAACGAACAAACCCTCCATGAAATATGGGACTATGTGAAAAGTCCAAATCTACGTCTGATTGGTGTACCTGAAAGTGACAGAGAGAATTGAACCAAGTTGGAAAACACTCTGCAGGATATTATCCAAGAGAACTTCCCCAATCTAGCAAGGCAGGCCTACATTCAGATTCAGGAAATACAGAGAACACCACAAAGATACTCCTCGAGAAGAGCAACTCCAAGACACATAATTGTCAGATTCAGCAAAGTTGAAATGAAGGAAAAAATGTTAAGGGCAGCCAGAGAGAAAGGTCGGGTTATGCACAAAGGGTAGTCCATCAGACTAACAGTGGATCTCTCAGCAGAAACTCTACAAGCCAGAAGAGAGTGGGGGCCAATATTCAACATTCCTAAAGAAAAGAATTTGGACCCAGAATGTCATATCCAGCCAAACTAAACTTCATAAGTGAAGGAGAAACAAAATACTTTACAGACAAGTAAATGCTGAGAGATTTTGTCACCACCAGACCTGCCCTAAAAGAGATCTTGAAGGAAGCACTAAACACTGAAAGGAACAACTAGTACCAGCAACTGCAAAATCATGCCAAATTGTAAAGACCATTGAGGCTAGGAAGACACTGCATCAACTAACAAGCAAAATATCCAGCTAACATCATAATGACAGGATCAAATTCACACATAACAATATTAACTTTTAATGTAAACGGACTAAATGCTCCAATTAAAAGACACAGACTGGCAAATTGGATAAAGAGTCAAGACCCATCAGTATGCTGTATTCAGGAAACCCATCTCACGCGCAGAGACACACATAAGCTCAAAATAAAAGGATGGAGGAAGATCTACCAAGCAAATGGAAAACAAGAAAAGGCAGGGGTTGCAATCCCAGTCTCTGATAAAACAGACTTTAAACCAACAAAGATCAAAAGAGACAAAGAAGGCCATTACATAATGGTAAAGGGATCAATAAAACAAGAAGAGCTAACTATCCTAAATATATAAGCACCCAATACAGGAGCACCCAGATTCATAAAGTGAGTCCTGAGTTACCTACAAACAGACTTAGACTCCTACACAATAATAATGGGAGACTTTAACACCCCACTGTCAACATTAGACAGATCAACGAGACAGAAAGTTAACAAAGATACCCAGGAATTGAACTCAGCTCTGCACCAAGTGGACCTAATAGATATCTACAGAACTCTCCACTCCAAATCAACACAATATACATTTTTTTCAGCACCAAACCTATTCGAAAATTGACCACATAGTTGGAAGTAAAGCTCTCCTCAGCAAATGTAAAAGAATAGAAATCGTAACAAACTGTCTCTCAGACCACAGTGCAATCAAACTAGAACCCAGGATGAAGAAACTCACTCAAAACTGCTCAACTACATGGAAACTGAACAACCTGCTCCTGAATGACTACCGGGTACATAACGAAATGAAGGCAGAAATAAAGATGTTCTTTGAAACCAATGACAACAAAGACACAACATACCAGAATCTCTAGGACACATTTAAAGCAGTGTAGAGGGAAATTTATGGCACTTAATGCCCACAGGAGGAAGCAGAAAAGATCCAAAATTGACACCCTAACATCAGAATTAAAACAGCTAGGAAAGCAAGAGCAAACACATTCAAAAGTTAGCAGAAGGCAAGAAATAACTAAAATCAGAGCAGAACTGAAGGAAATAGAGACACAAACATCCGTTGAAAAAATTAATGAATCGAGGAGCTGGTTTTTTCAAAGGACCAACAAAATTGATAGACCGCTAGCAAGACTAATAAAGAAAAAAAGAGAGAAGAATCAAATAGATGCAATAAAAATAATAAAGGGGATACAATCTCCAATCCCACAGAAATACAAACTACCATCAGGGAATACTACAAACACCTCTATGCAAATGAACTAGAAAATGTAGAAGAAATGGATAAATTCCTCGACAGATACACCCACCCAAGACTAAACCAGGAAGAAGTTGAATCTCTGAATAGACAAAAAACAGGCTCTTAAATTGAGGCAATAATCAATAGCTTACCAACCAAAAAAAGTCCAGGACCAGATGGATTCACAGCCGAATTCTACCAGAGGTACAAGGAGGAACTGGCACCATTCCTTCTGAAACTATTCCAATCAATAGAAAAAGAGGGAATCCTCCCTCACTCATTTTATGAGTCCTGCATCATCCTGATACCAAAGCTGGGCAGAGACACAACCAAAAAAGAGAATTTTACACCAATATCCGTAATGAACATTGATGCAAAAATCCTCAATATAATACTGGCAAAGCAAATAAAGCAGCACATCAAAAAGCTTATCCACCATGATCAAGTGGGCTTCATCCCTGGAATGCAAGCCTGGTTCAATATACACAAATCAATAAATATAATCCAGCATATAAACACAATGAAAGACAAAAACCACATGATTATCTCAATAGGCACAGAAGAGTCCTTTGAAAAAATTCAACAACCCTCCATGCTAAAAACTCTCAATAAATTAGGTATCGATGGGAGGTATCTCAAAATAATAAGATCTATCTATGACAAACCCACAGCCAATATCATACTGAATGGGCAAAAACTGGAAGCATTCCCTTTGAAAACTGACACAAGACAGGGATGCCCTCTCTCACCACTCCTATTCAACATAGAGTTGGAAGTTCTGGCCAGGGCAATTAGGCAGGTGAAGGAAATAAAAGGTATTCAATTAGGAAAAGAGGAAGTCAAATTGTCCCTGTTTGCAAATGACACGATTGTATATCTAGAAAACCCCATTGTCTCAGCCCAAAATCTCCTTAAGCTGATAAGAAACTTCAGCAAAGTCTCAGGATACAAAGTCAATGTACAAAAAGTCACAAGCATTCTTATACACAAATAACAGACTAACAGAGCCAAATCATGAGTGAATTCCCATTCACAATTGCTTCAAAGAGAATAAAATATCTAGGAATCCAACTTACAAGGGACATAAAAGACCTCTTCAAGGAGAACTAGAAACCACTCCTCATTGAATTAAAAGAGGATAGAAACAAATGGAAGAACATTACAAGCTCATGGGTAGGAAGAAACAATATCGTGAAAATGGCCATTCTGCCCAAGGTAATTTATAGATTCAATGCCATCCCCATCAAGCTACCAGAGACTTTCTTCACAGAATTGGAAAAAACTACTTTAAATTTCATTTGGAACCAAAAAAGAGCCCTCATTGCCAAGTCAATCCTAAGCCAAAAGAGCAACCCTGGAGGCATCATGCTACCTGACTTCAAACTATACTACAAGGCTACAGTAACCAAAACAGCATGGTAGTGGTATCAAAACAGAGTCATAGATCAGTGGAACAGAACAGAGCCCTCAGAAATAATGCCGCATATATACAGCTATCTGATCTTTGACAAACCTGAGAAAAACAAGCAATGGGTAAAGGATTCCCTATTTAATAAATGGTGCTGGGAAAACTGGCTAGCCATTTGTAGAAAGCTGAAACTGGATCCCTTCCTTACACCTTATACAAAAAATAATTCAATATGGATTAAAGACTTAAACATTAGACATAAAACCATGAAAACCTAGGCATTACCATTCAGGACACAGGCATGGGCAAGGACTTCATGTCTAAAACACCAAAAGCAATGGCAACAAAAGGCAAAATTGACAAATGGGACCTAATTAAACTAAAGAGCTTCTGTACAGCAAAATAAACTACCATCAGAGTGAGCAGGCAACCTACAAAATGGGAGAAAATTTTCTCAACCTACTCATCTGACAAAGGGCTAATATCCAGAATCTACAATGAACTCAAACAAATTTACAAGAAAAAAACAAACAACCCCATCAAAAACTGGGTGAAGGACATGAACAGACACTTCTGAAAAGAAGATATTTATGCAGCCAAAACACACATGAAAAAATGCTCACCATCACTTGCCATCAGAGAAATGCAAATCAAAACCACAATGAGATACCATCTCACACCAGTTAGAATGGCGAGCATTAAAAAGTCAGGAAACAACAGGTGCTGGAGAGGATGTGGAGAAATAGGAACACTTTTACACTGTTGGTGGGATTGTAAACTAGTTCAACCATTGTGGAAGTCGGTGTGGTGATTCCTGAAGGATCTAGAACTAGAAATACCGTTTGACCCAGCCATCCCATTACTGGGTATAAACCCAAAGGACTATAAATCATGCTGCTATAAAGACACATGCACAAATATGTTTATTGTGGCATTATTCACAATAGGAAAGACTTGGAACTAACCCAAATGTCCAACATTGGATTAAGAAAACGTGGCACAAATACACCATGGAATACTATGCAGCCATAAAAAATGATGAGTTCATGTCCTTTTTAGGGACATGGATGAAATTGGAAATCATCATTCTCAGTAAACTATCCCAAGGACAAAAAAACCAAACACTGCATGTTCTCTCTCATAGGTGCGAATTGAACAATGTGAACACACGGACACAGGAAGGTGAACATCACACTCTGGGGAATGTCGTCGGGTGGGCGGAGGGTGGAGGGATAACTTTAGAAGATATATCTAATCCTAAATGTCGAGTGCTAAATGGGTGCAGCACACCAGCATGACACATGTATACATATGTAACTAACCTGCACATTTTGCACATGTACCCTAAAACTTAAAGTAAAATAATAATAAAATAATTCTAGAGAGTTAAGATAACCTCATTTTTTAAAATACTGAAAATGTAAAGGGTCCATATAAAAAGTTGTGTTAAGTACATACTTCTTATTTTAATAATTCACTTGCTTTGCTCCTAAAATCTCTATGAGAGAAGTCCATATTTTACTCATGTCTTTTGGAAAGAGATTCAAAAGCAAAAGTAGCTGTGCTGTGAAATTTCAGAAAATTTGTGGGATTTTTACAAGCTAAATTATTCAGTATTTTGTATTGTTATTACAGTCATATATTGCCCGGAATATATATACAGCAACCCAGCAACAGTGATTGCAACAAAATTAAGGTAAATAGGTCTACAATCATTTGATTTCCTTATTAGATAAATGAAGTTTTCATAGAGGAAATGCAAATTCAGATCAGGTTACATAAGTTTAACTATTATTTAAACCTTATTTAAAATTAAATCTAACCCTCACAGCTGCAAATCTGTAAGGAAACACTGTCAGGAATCTGCAGGACTTGGCTCGTATTTACATTCAACCCACATTTAGAAATTTCATAAATGATGAGATGCAGGCCAAGGGAATTCCTCAAAGGGCTCCACCCAAAAGGAAAGGAAAGAGAGTTAAACAGAGAATTACCATTTACGTATTTGTGGGTAATCAGCTTATTCCTCAGCCTCTAGACAGTGAGGAGGATGAAAAAATTGGAGAAGATAGCAAAGAAGAGGAAGAAAAAGATCACAGTGAAGCGATGAAGCCAGAGGAGTAACCTCAAAATTTACTGAGAGAAAAAATCATGAAACTGCCCCTCCCTGAATCTTTAAAAGCTTACTTGACATATTTTAGAGACAAATAACTTAGATCAAGAAGAAAGAATGCCTACTGATAATTCCTTTAGTCCTGAAAATGTAGCATTTGTGAGGAGTTAAAAGAATTATTTCTTTCATCAGAGCAAATTATAGTGGAAAAAATATCACTTGTTACTCTCAGTAACTTAAATTATGTATTGAGTGAATAAAAGAATCCCTTTTAAAAAATCTATTTTTCTTTAAATCTTGGAAAACTGTTGTTTTAGCTCAAAGTGATTTCAAAGTTGAATGCAACAGTAGTCAAGACTTGTGTACCATAAATTCTTTTCTGATTCCTTACGAATCTCGTTCATTTTCATGTAGAAAACGAGAGCGAAACTACAGAGAAAAGAAACGCCTGGTGCATTACGGCCTGACGATGGTTTCCTGTTTCCTAAGACATAGGGAGTCTCCACTATGACCTGTTTCCAAAGAGGAAACTGGAAAGGAGAGCGAAAACCCGATGCTGCTTTTCCACTATTCTCTGGAGGTTTCTGTGTCCCCACAGAGCTCGGGAAACAGTCAAAATGGTCACGCTTTCGGGGGCTAGAGACACATGAGCAACAGGCCCCCTTGCAGAAAACAAAGGAACGGGCAACCCGAAACCATGCTTCAGTCGGCCTGAGTGTGACTCCTGTGTGGGCGGGACTATCCACCTCGCCCTCCGTTGCAGACTCAACGTGGGGCTGTCTCATCTGTGAACCATGTGGATGAAAAATGGACTATCACCCGAGTCTCGGCTCATTGCTCTCTGGTAATCCGCTTATTCCTTTGGAGACGAAATTCGTATGAATCGCTCCCAGATGAAGTAACCCAGGCTGGCGATCCAGAGGGCCGGTGAGAGCCTCGCAGGCCGACGTGGCTGTGGGCCGAGCACTCAGCCTGCCCTGGGCACCCAACGTTTTCCCGGAGTGCAACATCCTGCTGGTCCTGGAGGAAGAAGACCGCTTTTCTCTCTGCCTTCCTCTCTTTGTTTCTTGCTCCCACCCTCCCTCCCTCTTTCCCTCCGTCCCTCCCTCAGTTCCTCCCTTCCTCCCTCCCTCCCTCCTTCCCTCTCTCCCTCCTATCCCTCCAAACCTTCCAAGGTCCCTGGGTCCTTCCGTTCTTTTCTCCCTCCATCACTCCCTCCCTCTCTGTCTCCGTTCCTCTCCCCATCTCTGCCTGAGTTCCCTCCCGCGTATAAAGGGCAGCACCCCGGTTTGCGCGGGGTCTCGGGTCTCAATTTAGCTGTCAGGTACTCCACGGTGATGCTGAGGAAGCTGGCTGGGCAAGGGTAGGCGAGTGATGGTGGGGCGGGGAGATAGAGGTGGCGAGACCCGGAAAGAATAGTAGGCTTGGCACCTGCCCAGGCCAGTGTTTCCTGGGATGGGGGTCTCCGCCTGCCCCACTGAAGAACGCGGCGGTGACGCAAGAGGGAAGGAATGAGAGCTCTGCCTGAGCTGGTTAGAAAACCTAGGCTGCTGCCTGCTAACCCGCGCATGAGCAGTAGACACTCCACCGCCCAGTACCTGGACGGGCCCTGGGATCCCTGGGATGCTCAGGAAAGAATGACAGCCCTCCTCTGAGTGGAGTCTCTCATGGGACCTGGAACTCAGAGATCCTGGACTGGTCAGCTGGAAGGGAAGACACGCCTCTCCATACGGAGTCAGAGGTTCACCGCGAAAGAGAGGCCACTGCCCTGCCCCCAACCCGCCCCAACCCCACGTCCTAAAGCTTCTCCAGCAGAGCCCCGTGTTCTTCCTGGCTGAGGAGTGGTTCCAGCGGAGCGGGCTCTTCCACTTCCTTCAGCTTCCCCAGTGGCACCGGATCTAGGAAAGGTTGTGCCTTTTGCTGAAACTCTGGGGTTGACAGGAGCTCATCTAACAGGCTGGAGGTGAGTGTAGACGAGCGCCCCAGCTCCTGGAGCGGTTGAGGGGTGCCTGGATGGCTTGCATCTGTGCTTGATGTGGAGGCCTCCGGGGTCGCTACCTTTGGAGGTGGAGGTGCCCCGTCTTTGGTTTCTCACACCGCCCTGGTGACCTGGGGCTCCAGACCCACCGCAGACTCTGGTGTGACGTGGGTGGTGCAAACACACCTTATCCCTGTGACTCAGCTTGAGGGGGCCAAAGCTGTCCCACTGATCACGCGCCCAGCAGGCTGCCGTGCTGCGGATCCTCGTCCTTCTGGCATTTGTTGGGGTGCAGAGGCCACTGAGGTGTCTGAGGGTGGGACAGTCCTACTTCCAGAGGAGCCAGGGCAGTGAACACAAAAATTCCCACGTGCAATGGCAGGTTGAGAGATTCCATCTGCCTGCACAGCCTGGCTGGGCTGGAGCGGGGTGACGGCCCTTGCTCCCTGGCTCACGAAAGCCCCCTGTGGGAGAGCCCCAGGCATGCAGAGCGTGTGTGGTGCAGAAAGCCCTGTTCCCCATGCCGAGATGTGGGTGAAATCGATTGAGGAGGGAGGAGGATGACACCCACTGGGGGTGTTAATTAGTAACCACAGTGGCCTCAAAGAGCTCAAATGGAAGGAAGAATTGCACGTCTCTCACTTTAAGTAAAGAGCTAGAAATGATTAAGCTTACTGAAGATGTAAAATTTTCATCGCTAGAGAGACGTCAACACTTGGCTTCAAAAGTTCAAAGGATGGGCTGACTGTCTTTGAGGACCACTGCAGTTGGTGACTTTAAGTTACAGCCAATGCTCATTGACCACTCTGAAAATCTCAGGGCTCTTAAGAATTATTCAAAATCTATTCTTTCTGTGCTCTAGAAATGGAATATCACTGTCTAAGTGACAACACAACTGTTAACAGTATGGTTTACTGAATATTTTAATCCCACTGTTGAGACCTACTGCTCAGAAAAAAAAAAAAAAACGAGTCCCTTAAAGGGATTGCTGCTCGGCCTGGTGCAGTGGCTCACACCTATAATCCCTGCACTTTGGGAGGCCGAGGTGGTTGGGTCGCCTGAGGTCAGAAGTTGGAGACCAGCTTGGCAAAAATTATGAAACCCCATATCTAATAAAAATACAAAAAATTTAGCCGGGCATGGTGGTGGTACTTGTAATTTCAGCTACTTGGGACGCTGACACAGAAGAATGGCTTGGACTCTGGAGGTGGAAGTTGCAGTGAGCAAAGACCATGCCACTGCCCTCCATCCTGGGCAACGAGAGGGAAACTATATAAAGGAGAAAAAAAATAAAAAGGAAAGAAAAGAAAAAAGGAAAAAAGATTGCTGCTTATTAATAAGTCTCCTAGCTACCCAGAAGCTTAGATGGAGATGTACTTGGAAATTAATGTTATGTTCATGGCTGCTAATACAATATCTATCCTTCAGCCTGTGGATCAAAGAGTGGTTTTGACTTTCAAGTATTTTTATTAAATAATAAATGCATTTTGTAAAGGTATAGCTGTCATAGATAGTAATTTCTTTGATGATTCTGGATAAACTGAATTGAAAACCTTTTGGAAAGGTTTCACCATTAATCCCTTCGTGATATTTCAAACTCCTCCCGTGAATCACAAATGTCCTTAATAGCAAATGCCATTAAGAACATTTGTGTTTGATGGGAGGAGGTTGAAATATCAACATTAACAGGAGTTTGGAAGAAGTTGATTCCAGCCCTCATGGATGACTTTCAGGGCTCAGGATGTCAGTGGAGGAAGTCCCTACAGATGTGGTAGAAATGGCACGACAATCAGAATTGGAATTAGGGCCTTAAGATGAGATAAAATTGCTGTAAACTCATGATGAAACTTGAACGTGTGGGGAGTTGCTTCTTATGGATGAGCAAAGAAAATATTTTCTTGAGATGGAATCTACTCCAGGTGGAGATGCTATGAACATTGTTGAAATAACAACAAATGATTTAGAATATTCCATAAACCTAGTGGATAAAGCAGCAGCAGGATTTGAGAGGGTTTACTCCAATTTTGAAGGAAGTTCTACTGTGGACAAAATGTTATCAAACAGCATGTCATGCTACAGGGAAAACTTTTGTGAAAGGAACAAACTTCATTGTTTTAAGAAATTGACACAGGTACCCAAACGTCAGCAGCCCCCATACTGATCAGTCAGCAGCCATCAACATAGAGGCAAGACCCTCATTGTAGAGAAAAGAAAGAGAGATCAGACTGTTACTGTGTCTATATAGAAAGAAAAGACATAAGAGACTCCATTTTGAAAAAGACTTGTACTTTAAACAATTGCTTTGGTGAGATGTTGTTAATTTGTAGCTTTGCCCCAGCTGCTTTGCCCCAGCCACTTTGCCCCAGCCACTCAGACCCAACCTGGTGCTCACAAAAACATGTGTTGTATGAAATCAAGGTTTAAGGGATCTAGGGCTGTGCAGGACGTGCCTTGTTAACAAAATGTTAACAAGCAGTATACTTGGTAAAAGTCATCGCCATTCTCTAATCTTAATAAACGAGGGGCAAAATGCACTGCAGAAAGCCGCAGGGACCTCTGCCCTTGAAAGCGGGATATTGTCCAAGGTTTCTCCCCATGTGAAAGTCTGAAATATGGCCTCATGGGATGAGAAAGACGTGACTGTCCCCCAGCCCGACACCCATTAAGGGTCTGTGCTGAGGTGGATTAGTAAAAGAGGAAAGCCTCTTGCTGTTGAGATAGAGGAAGGCCAATGTCTCCTGCCTTCCCCTGGGAACTGAATGTCTCAGTATGAAACCCGATTGTACATTTGTTCAATTGTGAGATAGGAGAAAATCCGCCCAATGATGGGAGGGCAGACATGTTTGCAGTAATGCTGCTTTGTTATTCTTTACTCCACTGAGACGTTTGGGTGGAGAGAAACACAAATCTGGCTTACGTGCACGTCCAGTCATAGTACCTTCCCTTGAACTTAATTGACATAGATTATTTTGCTCACCCGTTTTTTGCTGACCTTCTCCTTATTATCACCCTGCTCTCTTACTACATTCCTTTTTGCTGAAATAATGAAAATAATAAGCAATAAAAACTTCTCCTTATTATCACCCTGCTCTCCTACTACATTCCTTTTTGCTCAAATAATGAAAATAATAAGCAATAAAAACTGAGGGAACTCAGAGGCCGGTGCCTGTGCAGGTCCTTGGTATGCTGAGTGCCGGTCCCCTGGGCCTACTATTGCTTCTCTATACTTTGTCTCTGTGTATTACTTATTTTCTCAGTCTGTCGTCCCACTTGACTAGAAATACCCACAAGTGTGGAGGAGCAGGCCACCGCTTCACTCACCAGCAAAAAGATTATGACTTGGTAAAGTTCAGATATTCATTAGTATTTTTCAGCAATGAGGTATTTTAAGTTAAGGTATGTACATGGATTTTTAGACATAATGTGATTACTAATTAATTAATTAATAATTATTAAATACTCATTAGACTACAACACAGTTTAAGCATAACTTTTATAAGTACTGGGAAACAAAATGTTTATGTGACTAATTTGATTGTAACATTTGCCTTATTGTGGTTGTCTGGAACCAAACCTACACTATCTCTGAGAATTCTTGAAAGTTTTTGGTTGTTCTTTGTTTTGAGAAGGGGTTTCGCTCTGTCACCCAGGCCAGAGTGCAGTGGCATGATCATAGCTCACTGCAGCCTCAAACTGCTGGGTGAAGTGATTGTTCTACCACAGCCTCCTGAGTAGCTGGGATTACAGGCATGCAGCACTATGCTTGGATTTTTTTTTTTTTTTTTTTTTTGAGACGGTGTCTCGCTCTTTAGCCCAGGCCAGAGTGTAGTGGCTCTATCTCGGCTCACTGCAAGCTGCGCTTCCCGGGTTCATACCATCCTCCTGCCTCAGCCTCCCGAGTAGCTGGGACTACAGGCGCCCACACCAGGCTCAGCTAATTTTCTGTATTTTTAGTAGAGATGGGGTTTCACCGTGTTAGCCAGGATGGTCTCGATCTCCTGACCTCGTGATCCACCCGCCTCAGCCTCCCAAAGTGCTGGGATGACAGGAATGAGCCACCACGCCCGGCCTGTCTTTTCTTTCTAGTGGCACAAGCCCCATGGAGTGTGGTGCGTCTGATCTACGATGCTTTTGAACAGTGTAGAAAGTGTTGTTGTCTGTATTTAATTTTTTCCTACATGTATGGCCGCGATGGATCACAAGATCAATAAGCCCTTCTCCTTATTCTACTTCCCTTTCTAGCAATGGAGAACTTTGCTTGGATTTTTCCTGCCTACAGGCAGGAATGAGTCTGCTGTTTTCTTTTTTAAACCCGAGGGGACTGAGCCCGAGGGCCTGGAGCGCGGCCATCCTCCCCCAACCCCCAACTGGTGATTGTGGTGGTGGTGGTGGTGGTTTTGTGTTCCAGCTTCTGTTCTGTTGTTGTTGTTGTTGCTGCTGCTGCTGCTGGTGCTGTCGTCGCTGTTTTGGTATTTTACAGACTTAGGGGGTGTACCTGCTTGTTTGTTAGATCAGCATACTACTGCCTCCGGATGTAGAAGTGGACCTCCAGTGTATCCGATACCCACGTGGCGAACGTTGTCTCTGACGGGCGATTTATTCATCCCTCTTCCCCCTGTTGTCCTCCACCTCCCTTTTGGAGTGTCTGTTATTTCCATCTTGATGACCGTGTGCATACCCACTGTTTACCTCCCACTTTTAAGCAGAAGGCAGTTCACTGGGTACATACTTGCTTCCAGCTCTATCCATGTTGTGGGAAAAGACGTGAAATCACTCTTTTTTGTGCCTACACCATTAGAGAATTTTAAATTTCTTGGTGATTGTTTTTCTTTTTTCTTTTCTTTTCTTTCCTCCTCCTCCCCCTTTTTTTTCATTTTTTCAGCTGGGCTCTCCTACTTATGTTGCTCAGTTGATCAGGTTGGTCTCCTGGCCTTGACACTTCTCCCGTCACATCCACCGCCTGGTTGTTGAAATGAGTATCTCTTGTAAAATGGAAAAGACAAAAAAAATAAAAAGAAAGACAAAAAGTATGGTGTGAACGTTTCTCTTGCCGCCTCCCAGGGTGTACCTTGGACCCGATAGGAGGGAGGGAGCTTGCCTGGGTGGGTTTTCTGTGCTAAATCCTCCCAGGGGCCTACTTCCCTCTCCCCCTTGTCCCTGCTTCTCCCCCAGCCAAGGCTCCCACTGCCACTGTGGGATTTTCCATGGGAGAGGTATGGGAGAGGACTGATGCACCTTCCAGATCTATATCCTGCCAGAGGTCTCTGGCTCAGCATCCCCCACCGGCTGCCTGCCACCTTCCAGCGAGCTCTGAGGCTGATGCCCCACCCCCCTTCATGTCCCACCACCCTCCCCCGGCTGGCCGTTGCCTGATGACCCCAAGGGAACTGCGATGACGCTTTCTTTTTTCTTTTTCTTAAATTTTATTATTATTATATTTTAAGTTTTAGGGTACATGTGCACAACGTACAGGTTTGTTACATATGTATACGTGTGCCATGTTGTTGTGCTGCACCCATTAACTCGTCATTTAGAATTAGGTATATCTCCTAATGCTATCCTTCCCCCCTTCCCCCACCTCACAACAGTACCTGGTGTGTGATGTTCCCTTTCCTGTGTCCATGTGTTCTCGTTGTTCAATTCCCACCTATGAGTGAGAACATGCGGTGTTTGGTTTTTTGTCCTTGCGATAGTTTGCTGAGAGTGATGGTTTCCAGTTTCATCCATATCGCTGCAAAGGACATTAACTCATCATTTTTTATGGCTGCATAGTATTCCATGGTGTCGAATCCTCCAGTGAAGACTTCCACCAGATACGCCGGGTGGGCTGGATGGGATGAGACTGGACCACCCCGGACCATGCTGTTCTTGGGGGTATGTTGACATACAGGGTGGACTGGCAGCCCCAGCATTGTGAAGGGTGTCCAGGTATGGAAATGTCACATAGGATGTCCTCCGTCCCATCAGCCTGCCTTCAGCTTTCTCAGGCATGAAGACAACTTCCTATCAGGACCTCTTTTCTTTCCTTTCTCCACCACACACATGAGATGCATGAGACAGAGAAACAGCTCAATAGATACTGCTGACCTTCATTTGTGGAATCTTCAGTCATCTACACACAGACAGGTGAATAGACAGGTACCCAAATCAAACACCATTTCCGTGTCCTCATGGTGGGATTGGTCTCTCTCTCTCACACACACACACAATTTCCACATCTAGTTCACAAACCACACTAATTTACCCTTTTCACAGTACGCAGTCTGAGTAAAACCCACCCCACCCTCCACCCGGTGGTTGACAAAACTCCTTCTCTACAATTTATAAAAAAGATCATCTGGGCTGGGCACAGTGGCTCACGCCTGTCATTCCAGCACTTTGAGAGGCCAAGGTGGGTTGATCACTTGAGGCCAGGAATTCAAGACCAGGCTGGCCAACATAGTGAAACCCCATCTCTATGAAAAATAGAACAATTACCAGTTCTGGTGGCATAGGCTTGTAATCACAACTACTCAGGAGACTGAGGCAGGCGAGTTGCTTGAATTAGGGAGGCCAAGTTTGCAGTGAGCTGAGAATGTGCCATGGCAATTATTGAGACACAGCAAGACTCTGTCTCTATAATAATTATAATATTATTATAAGATTAGTTTTGCGTGGTAATACCTGCCTGTAGTTGCAGCTACTCAGGAGGCTGAGATAAGGAGAAGAACACTTGAGGCCCCACAGGTCGAGGCTTCAGTCAGCTGTATCCTGGGAAGTCACCAGTCAAGGAGATATGCCCCTCCCCGTTTTCTTTTCTTTTCTTTTTCTTCTCTTTTCTTCTCCTCCCTCCCTCCCTCCCTCCTTTTCTTTCTTTCTTTCTTTTTCTCTTTCTTTCTTTCTTTCTTTCTTTCTTTTTCTTTCTTCCTTCCTTCCTTCCTTTGCTGCCTGACTGCCTTCCTGCCTTTCTTCTTTCCTCCCTTCCTCCCTTCCTTCTTTCCTCCTGCCTCAGCCTCCCAAAGTGCCGGCATTACTGGCGTGAGGCACCATGCCTGCTTGGCCTAAAGAGACACCCTTTGAAAGTAAGACACAGACAGCACCTTCCAGTGATCTGATTGATTGATTGACTGATTTAGAGGCAGCATCTCACTCTATCACCCTGGCAGTGGTGCCATCATAACTCACTCGCTGAAGTGTGGACCCTCCTGGACTCAAGTGATCCTTCCACCTCAGCCTCCAGAGTAGAGTACCTGGGACCACAGGCACACGCCACTGTGCCCAGATAATTTTTATTTATTTATTTATTTTTTTCCTGAGACAGAGTTTCTCTCTGGTTTCCCAGACTGGAGTGCAATGGCGTGATCTTGGCCCACCACAACCTCTGCCTCCTGGGTTCAAGCGATTCCCCTGCGTCAGCCTCCCCAGCAGCTGGGACTGCAGGCATGCGCCACCACGTCTGGCTGATTTGGTATTTTTAGTGCAGACGGGGCTTCTCCATGTTGGTCAGGCTGGTCTTGAACTCCCGACCTCAGGTGATCCACCCTCCCCGGCCTCCCGAAGGGCTGGGATGGCAGGCATGAGCCACCGAACCTGGCCTTCATTTTTCAATGTTTTTCGACAGATAGGGTCTCATCATTTTGTTGCAACCTTCCTGACCCAGTGCCTCAAAATGCTGGCATGACAGGCGTGAGCCACTGCGCCAGGACTCTGGGGAATGATTCACGACCACGAGCACTGTACTGATTCTTTCTTTCTTTTTTGTTTCTTTCTTTCTTTCTTTCTTTCTTTCTTTCTTTCTTTCTTTCTTTCTTTCTTTCTTTCTTTCTTCTTTCTTTCTTTCTTTCTTCTTTCTTTCTTTCTTTCTCTTTCTTGTCTCTTTCTTTCATTTTTTTTTTATTATTGATTGATTGATTGATTTTGAGACGGAGTCTCACTCTGGGCGAGGTGAGGCGAGGCGAGATGCAATGCTTTGGAAGCCGCAGCACCACCTTCTGAAGCCCCATTCAAATGCACAATGCCCTATTCCCTTCCTGGACTTGGAGCTGATGCCTTCCATTGCCTTGGGTTTCTCTCCATTCAGAAGCTTTTACAGGCACAACCCCACCCAGAGGCTGGCTACGGCTGAGGATTACGGGATGTGGTGGGGCTGGAAACTCTTTCCCCCATTGTTGCAAGCTCAGCCAAGATATCCCCCGACCCCCATCGCTTGCTCACCCTTTGAGATCCCCTCCCTCCACCACCTTGGAGGCTGACCTCTTACTTTAATTTCTGTCTTTCTTCCTTTCCTGCTTTTGAGGAGTGTGTGCAGGAATGAGGGTGTGTAGGGGGAGTGGGCGTGGGGTGGGGACAGAGGTGAACGTCCTAAGGGTCGATTTAGTGTCATGCCTCTTTCACCGCCACCACCGAAGATGAAAGCAACAATCAGTTAAATACCGCGTGTTCTCATCCATAAGTGGGAACTTATAGATGAGAGTTCTGCGTGGGCAGAACGAGGGACACGAGAGACGCGGGAGCCTACTTGAGGGAGGAGGAGTGGAAGGAGAGACAGCTTCAGGAGAAACCAAAACAAAACGAAACATGAAAACTGTCGAGTACTGCGCTTAGTGTCTGGGTGATGAAATCATCTGCACACTGAACCTCCCATGAGAAGTTTACCTATGTAACAATCTTGCACATGTATGTTTGAACAAGAAATGAAAGTTAGAGGAGAAAGAGAGAGAGAGGGAGAGAAGGAAAGAGAGAGAGAGAGAAGTTAAATGAAACACCACCTCCTTGACCTGAGTCAGGGGGTTTCCGGCCTTTTGCGGGAACATTCAGCGACAATGTAGTATTTGGGCCTGTTCTTTCTATTTTTCTTCGTTTCTTTTTTTTGGACTGAGTCTCTCGCTCTGTCACCCAGGCTGCGGTGCAGTGGCGCTCTCTTGGCTCACTGAAACCTCTGCTTTCCGGCTTCCAGTGATTCTTCTCCGGTAGCTGGGATTACAGACACGCACCACGACAGACGGCTTATTTTCCTATTTTTAGTGGAGATGGGGTTTCTCCATGTTGGCCGCGTTGGTATTGAACTCCTGACCTGAAGTGATTTGCCCTCCTGGGCCTCCCAAAGTGCTAGGACGACAGGCCTGAGCTGCAGGGATTTCAGCCTTTAAAAGCGCCGGCCCTGCCACCTTTCGCTGCTGCCCTTACACTCAGAATGACGTGCCCTCTCTGCCATAGGTTGACTCTTTGAGTCCCCTATGCCATTGCACTCCAGCCTGGGCAGCAAGAGCGAAACTCCATCCCCCCACCTTCCCGTGCAAAAAATAAATAAATAAATAAAATATCTACACATGACCTATAAGTGCGTGTTCCCATGAGTGATTTCTAATAAATGGCACTGTACACTGAAAGCAGTGGCTCACGTCTGTCATCCCAGCACTTTGGGAGGCCGAGGTGGGTGGGTCACGAGGTCAGGAGTTCAAGACCAGCCTAGCCAACATGGTGAAACCCCGTCTCTACTGAAAATACGAAACTGAGTCGGGCGTGCTGGGGCAGGCACCTGTAATCCCAGCTACTCGGGAGGTTGAGGCAGGAGACTCACATGAACCTGTCAGGCGGAGGTTGCAGTGACCCAGGATGGCGCCATTGCACTACAGCCTGGACGACAGAGTGAGATTCAGTCTCTAAATAAATAAATAGAAAGAAAGAAAAGAAAAGAAAGAAAAGAAAAGAGAAGAGAAGAAAAGAAAAGAAGAAAGAAAAGAAAACCAGAAAAGAAAGAGAAAATGAAAGAAAAGGCACTATATTGCTACTCGACTAGGAACTTCTCTCTTTCTGTGTTTCTCTCTGTCTCTCTCGGTCTGTCTTTGTCTTTCTCTGTCTCTTTCTCTGTCTGTCTCTTTCTCTCTATCTCTGTCTCTCTCTCTCTTCCTGTCTCACTGTGTCTGTCTTCTGTTTAACTCTCTTTCTCTGCCTGTCTCTCTCTGTCTCCCTCCCTGTCTCTCTCTGTCTCCCTCCCTGTCTGTTTCTCTCTCTCTCTGTCTCTCTTTCTGTGTATTTCTCTGTCTCTGTCTGTCTCTGTTTCTCTCTGTCTCTCTCTGTCTCTCTCTGTTTTTCTCTGTCTGTCTCTCTCTTTCTTTTTCTGAGTCTCTCTGTCTGTTTCTCTCACTCTCTCTCAATCTCTCTGTGCCTAACTTGTCTTACTGTCTTTCTCTACCCGTCTGTCTCTCTCTCTGTCTGTCCCTCTTCCTCCCTTTCTGTCTCTCTCCCTCTCTCTCTCACTCTTTGACTGTCTGTCTCTCTTTCTGTCTGTTTCTGTCTCTCTGTCTCATCTCTGTCAGTCTCTCTTTCTGTTTGTCTCTGTCTGTCTCTCTCTGCCTGTCTCTCTCACTGTGTCTGTCTTCTGTCTTGCTGTCTTTCTCTGCCTGTCTGTCTCTCTGCCTGCCTTTCTGTTCTCTCTCGCTCTTTCTCTCTTTCTGTCTGTTTCTCTCTGTCTGTCTCTGTCTGTCTCTTTCTCTGTCTGTCTGTCTCTCTGTCTTTTTTTTTCACATGGAGTCTCACTGTGTCGCCAAGGCTAGAGTGCAGTGGCACCATCTTGGCTCACTGCAAACTCCACCTCCCAGGTTCACGCCATTCTCCTGCCTCCCGAGTAACTGGGACTGTAGGCGCCCGCCACCAAGCCCGACTAATTTTTTGTATTTTTAGTAAAGACGTGATTTCACCAAGTTAGCCAGTATGGTCTCGATCTCCTGACCTCGTGATCCACCCGCCTCGGCCTCCCAAAGTGCTGGGATGACAGGAATGAGCCACCGTGCCCGGCCTGTCTCTCTCTTTCTTTCTTTCCTCTCTCTCTCTCTCTGTGTGCGTAAATTCTGTCTTACTCTCTTCTCTGCCTGTCGGTCTCTCTCTCTCTGTCTGTCTCTCTCCCTCCCTGTCTTTTTCTCTCTCTCTGTCTCTCTCACTCTCGCTCTCTCTGTCTCTCTCTCTCTTGCTGTTTCTCTCTGTCCGTCTCTGTCTGTCTCTTTGTCTGTCTCTCTCTTTCTTTCTCTCTGTCTCTGTCTCTCTCTCCCTCTGCCTGTCTCTCTCACTGTGTCTCTCTTCTGTCTTACTCTCTTTCTCTGCCTGCCTGTATCTCTCTCCCCCTCTCTTTCTGTTTCTCTCTATGTATCTCTCACTCTCTCCATCTCTCTATGTCTGTTTCTCTCTGTCTCTGTCTTTCTCGGTCTGTCTCTGTCTCTCTCCCCCCGTCTGTCTGTTTCTGTCTCTGTCTCTATCTCTGTCTCTCTCTTTCTGTTTCTCTCTGTCCGTCTCTGTCTTTCTCTGTCTGTCTCTTTCTCTGTCTGTCTCTCTCTTTCTCTCTGTCTCTTTCTCTCTCTCATTGCCTGTCTCTTTCACTGTGTCTGTCTTCTGTCTTACTCTCTTTCTCTGCCTGTCTGTCTGTCTCTCTCTCCCTCCCTTTCTCTCTCTCTCTGTCTCTCTCTTTCTGTTTCTCTCTGCCTGTCTCTGTGTGTCTGTCTGTTTCTCTCTTTCTCTGTCTCTCTCTCTGTTTCCTCTCCATCTGTCTCTGTCTGTCTGTCTGTCTCTCTCTCTGTCTCTCTCCCTCCCTGTCTGTCTGTTTCTCTCTGTCTCTGTCTCTCTCTCTGTCTGTCTGTTTCTCTCTGTCTCTCTCTGTCCATCTCTGTCTTTCTAGTCTGTCTCTTTCTCTGTCAGTCTGTCAGACCTCTCATGACGGAGAGGGCCCTGCCCCTTCCACGAAAGTCAGAAGGGCCTGCTTAGAGAGGCCGATAGGAATCCAGACAGACAGGCCTTGCTACGCTTCACCACTTGGTGTATGATTTTGGGAGGTCGAGGCCGGGTCCCCACTTGGATGGAAGGGGCATTTTCAGACTTTTCTCTCTGTCACGTGTGGCGTCCCTACTTCTCGTATTTCCCTGATAAGCTCCTCGACTCAAAAATACATGGATAAGGCCGGGCGTGGTGGCTCACGTCTGTCATCCCAGAACTTCCGGAGGCCGAGGCAGGTGATCACATGAGGTTGGGAGTTCGAGACCAGCCTTGCCACCAAGGTAAAACCTCGTCTCTACTAGAAATACTAAACTGAGTCGGGCACAGTGGGGTATGATCCAGTAATGCCAGCTACTCGGGAGGCTGAGGTGGGAGAATCACTTGAACCTGGGAGGCAGAGACTGCAGTGAGCCGAGATTGTGCCACTGCACTACAGCCTGGGCTGTAGAGTGAGTAGGACTCTGTCTCTAAACAAATAAATAAATAAATAAATAAATAAATAAATAAATAAATGCATTCTTTTCCATGCTGACTGACACTTGCAGGCATCGGTTGTCTTCGGGCATCATCTAGTGGCCACTGTTATTGAAAGTCTAGGTGACATGGAGGGAGGTCTTGCTTACTTCACTGAGCCTGGGCAAAGGGTTTCTCTCTCTCCCTTCTGGAGGTCCCTCCCTCTCTCCCTGGTTGCCTAGGGAACCTCCGCCCTGGCGGAGGCCCTATTGTTCTTTGATCAGCGCTTTAGTTTTCTTTGTGTGTTGGTTCTTTCATGCACATAGACTCTTCTACTTGGGTTTTAGGAGGGGTCACTTTAATTTTCAAGTCGCCCCCCGGTTCCCCCCACTACCCATGTCCCTTTACCTTCATTTAGTGAGTCAGTTAGGCGGGTTCCCCCCAAACCCCCCACTTCCCGCCTCCGAACACCCTGCTTGGAAACCTTCCGGAGCCACCCTGGTGTGCCTCCATCTTCTCTCCCCTTCCCCCACCCCTTACCGGCGATTTCATTCTTGCCAGGCTGACATTTGCAATGGTGGGCATCAGGCCTCACTCAGTGGCCACAGTTTTTGAAGATGGGAGTGGCACGGTCCCACTTCCCTGGAGGCAGCTCGGGCCGAAGTCATAGCCCTTGACCTGCGTGGGCAAGCGGGCGGGTCTGCTCTTGTGGGGTTTTTTCCCCCCACTTCCCTCCTCAGGCCTCCCTCCCTAGGAAAGCTTCACCCTGGCTGGGTCTCCATCACCTTTTATCATGATGTTTTAGTTTCTCCACCCTCCAGCCAGTATAGTTTCACAATGGGAATGGCGTCACAGCTCTAGTCTGGGCGTTCTTTGTATTTGCCCATAATAGAAACGTTTTCTGAAAACTAATACTTTGCTCACTTAAGATTTCCAGGGACGGTGCCTTGGCCCGTGTTTGTTGTTTTGTTTTGTTTTGTTCGTGTTTTTCCTTTTTCGTATGTATTTCTTTTCAGGTGAAGTAGAAATCCCCAATTTTCAGGAAGACGTATCTTTTCCCCAAGACATGTTAGCTGCTGTTTTCTCCTGTTGTTAACTAGCGCTTTTGTGAATCTCTCAACGTGTAGTGAGAGCCGGTTGATGTTTACTTCAGAACATCTTATTTTCTTGAAATCCATAAGCGAATGCTGCTGTTGCTCTTGCTGCTGCTGCTGCTGCTCTTGTTGCTGTTGTTGTTGTTTTCAAAGCACACCCCGGCCACCCTTTACGGAATCAAAAGCGTTATAAAATATGTGTAATTATTTCCTGACCACGCCATTCCTCCTCCTCTCTCTGTCTCTCTGTCTCTCTTTCTCTGTCTCTCTCTCTCTGCCTGTCTGTCTATTTTTCTCTCTCTATTTCCCTGTCTCCCTCACTGTGTCTGTCTTCTGTCTTACTCCCTTTTTTTGCCTTTCTGTCTCTCTCTCTCTGCCTGTCTGTCTCTCTCTCTCCCTGTCTGTCTGTTTCTCTCTGTCCATCTCTGTCTTTATCTCTGTCTGTCTCTTTCTTTCTCTCTGTCTCTCTGTCTCTGTGTGTCTCTCTCTCTGCCTGTCTCTCTCATGGTGTCTATCTTCTTTCTTTCTTTCTCTGCCTGCCTCTCTCTCTCTCTCTTTCTCTCTCTCTGTCTCTCTCTGTTCTTCTCGTCTTTCTCTGTCTGTCTCTTTGTCTGTCTGTATCTCTCTTTCTTTCTTTTTCTCGCTGTCTCTGTGTCTCTCTCTCTGTCTCTCTCACTGTGTCTGTCTTCTGTCCTATTCTCTTTCTCTGGCTGTCTGTCAGTGTCTCTCTCTCTCTCTCTCCCTGTCTGTCTGTCTCTCTCTCTCCCTGTCTGTCTGTTTTTTTCTTTCTCTTTGCCTGTCTGTCTCTCTGTCTCTGTCTCTCTGTCTCTCTCTCTCTGTGTCTGTCTTCTTCTTACTGTCTTTCTCTTCCTGTCTGTCTCTCTCTCCTTGTCTGTTTCTCTCTGTCTCTGTCTCTGTCTGTCTCTCTCTCTGTCTGTTTCTGTCTCTCCCTCTGTCTGTCTCTTTCTCTCTCTGTCTCTTTCCCTCTGTCTGTCTCTCTCTTTCTTTCTCTCTGTCTCTCCAACTGTCTCTGTCTCTGTGTGTGTGTGTGTGTCAGCTTTCTGTCTTACTCTCTTTCTCTGCCTGTCTGTCTGCCTGTTGGTGTGTCTCTCTCTCTGTCTATCTCTCTCTCTTTCTGTCTGTGTCTCTCTTTCAGTTTCTCTCTGTCTCTTTCCATCTGTGTCTTTCTCTGTGTCTTTATCTCTCTGTCTCTCTCTGTCTTTCTCTCTTTGTGTATCTTTGTGTCTCTCTGTCTGTCTCTATGTCTCTGTCTCTGTGTCTCTCTCTCTCTCGTGCTCGCTCACTCTCTGGCTCTCTCTATCTCCTCCCTCTCTTTCTTGACAAAATAAGTACAAGTACATCTAATCTAATCTATTACCACGGCCTGAATTCTTAATTTTAGACATCCCAGATTTGATCTCCCTACAAAATGCTGTACAGAACTGGCGAGTTGATTTCTGGACTTGGATACCTCTTAGATACTACATATTAATAAACATCCAACCCTAAAATCTGGGGTTGCATCTAGCTAGACTGTCTCAAAAAAATCATACCTCTGTTCACCTAGGATGCTGGGAGGGTTTTCTCAATGTGCATCTGCTCATGTCCTTCATGACCTATGACCAAGCCCTGTCGGTTCTGTCTGAAATATGTATCTGCAAACACTTCTCTCCATTTCCACAACTACCCATGGCCCATTGTGGAACCACTGGCTCTTTGAAAAAAAATCCCAGAAGTGGCTTTGGCTTTTTGGCTGGGAGGTCTAAACCTGCTGAGAACTTTCCTGCCCAGGATTCTGTGTGAACAAAAGTGTTTCTGCTGGGAGCTGGGATCCTCGGTACCATGCTTGCTAGCACTGGATGAGTCTCTGGAAGGACTCACAGGACTCCACAAAGCTGACCTGTCCCACCGAGGTCAAATGGATACCTCTGCATTGGCCCAAGGCCTCCAACATACATCACTGTCACCAACCATTACCTTCAGCATCCTTGTGAGCCTGCCCAAGGCCCTGACTCCGGGGAGACTCTTGGGAGCCCGGCCTTCCTCGGCTAAAGTCCAAAGGGATGGTGACATCCACCCACAAGGTCCCCACTGAACTGCAAAGATGTGGAGCATAGGTCAGAGAGGGGAGCATGAGGGGAGACATCCTGACAGGCAATGTGTTCCCTAGGCTCTGGCCACCCCACTCACGTCCCACATAATTGGCACCCACGGGACACCACCGCTTTATCCCCTCCTCTGTCCACAACCGCCCCAACCCCACCCCACAACCCAGGCACACACACTGGAGGTTAAAAAACCACACGGCCTGAATAGACCCTGATGGAGTGAGAGCTCATTTCACGAAGCGGGGGGGGTGGGTTGGGGTGGGGTGGGGTGGGGGTTGGGGGTGTGTAGAGAGCCTGATTCTCCCTCGTGGGTGGCTACAGGATACAAATGAATATCACTTCTTGGGCGGAGGGGCTTCTTTGGGCCGTCACGTTTGCCATCAACGTTTGTGGGACTGTCTCTCAAACCCTTCCTTGAGGCCACAAAATAGATTCCACCCCACCCATCAACGTTTCCCTGCGTACTGGATGTATCCTGTCAAGAGACCTCAGCCTGATACGTTGAGTTAAACACCTTTATTGGCTTTCTGTGTTTGTTTGCTTCTGAGATGGAGTCTTGCTCTGTCCCCCCATGGCTGGAGTACAGTGGCGTGATCTCAGCTCACTGCAACCTCTGTCTCCTGGGTTAGAGTGATTCTCCTGCCTCAGCACAACCACGCCTGGCCCATTTTTTTATTTTTAGTAGACACGGTATTTGACCCTGTTTCATTGGTTTTCATTGGAGATTCTAGATTTGAGTCACACCTCATTGTGTGCCACATAACGACTTCTTTTTTTTTTTTAAAGCACAATATATCTGCTTTATTTGAGTGGATTTGTATATCTTTATAATTGTGTTATAGATGAAGAAAAGGTATTAAACATGGTGCTGAAGATAGTGAAAGTGAAAAGAAAAGAAAGGCTTTCTATTTTGTAGATAGAATAAAGTTGCTCAGTATTTAGAGTTACCTAAATACGTCAGCATTTAAACTCCTCCTACTAAAAGCTTGCCAGTCTGAATAATCCTCCTTGAAACACAATTTTCATATGGATAAGATTTTTAAGAATGTGACTCCTGCGGAATAGCTGGACAGACAATACACATTTAAAAAAAAACAGCACAAGGATCCACCAGACTTCGGAAAAAATCAAAAACAACACAAGCCTTATGAAGAACTGAGTTCTTAAAATATTATGGAGAACATAGCTATTGGAAGAGATGGCAATATTGGCAAGTTGATTTTTACATTGGTCAGCAATAGCTAGCACTATTTTTCTGGCAATCTTTCAGGCACTGCAACTACTACAGCAAAATGATATATAATCCATTAAACAACATAATCACAAATCAAAAAATATTTTAGTAATATAATGCTTCAGATTTAGAGGCAAATCAAGTGTTAAAACTCAACTGCTATAATAACTAACCCCAAAGATAACTGTAACTGACAAAAAAGCTTCTGCAGAGTTACTACTTCAGAATTATACTTTCTCTTGATATTTATTTTATTTTATTTTATTTTTATTTTATTTTTTTCTTGAGATGGCATCTCACTCTGTCGCCCAGGCTGGAGTGCAATGGCATAATCTTGGCTCACTGCAACCTCCACTTCCCAGGTTCAAGCGATTATCCTTCCTCAGCCTCCTGAGTAGCTGGGACTACAGGCGCCTGCCACCATGCCCAGCTAATTTTTATACTTTTAATATAGGCGGGGTTTCAACATATGGTCTCAATCTCTTGACGTTGTGATCTGCCTGCCTTGGCCTCCCAAAGTGCTGGGATGACAGGCATGAGCCACCATGCCTTGCCCTCTCTTGATATTTAAACTTTTAAGTCAGTCCAGAGAAATACAATAAATGTCAACAGTAAGTAGGGTGTTGAGGCAGAAGTAGGACCAAACTTTTTCATATGTTATTCAGTTGATAACAATATGACCTGGGTAGTAATTTCCTATGTGTCTACTTATACACAAATACAAAAAAGTAAAACAGAGATACTGCTAAATAAAGGATACATTAAGTTCTTAATAGTAACTCAATAAACTGGAACATTGTCAATAAGCAGCTAGTGAACTTTTTCAGTGTTTTTTTCTATTATCCAATAAGTGTATTATGCTATTCCTTTCCAATTTCCCAAGCATTTTTTGTCCCAATCACCATTTTTGTGTTCGAAGAAAAAGTAACAAATCAAGTAACAAAACTAAACAAGCAAACAAACAAAACACAACTACAGTATCTGCAAAAGTTTTTTAGAAGACTGAAACTGTTGAGTATAAGCATCTCGTATTCTATTATCATTAGTTAACTGAAGAGTTTGTTAAAGACATACATTTCATAAAAAAAGTTAGTTTGAAGTTATTGACCAGAATGTACCATTCCTAAGTATTAGTAACCAAATTCATGACAATAAAGAGCTTTTTAACAAGAAAAATTAGTGACTACCAGCACCATCAACAAGACTTTGACTTTACAATTCATTACCACTTACCATGCATTGTAATATATAGGATTGACTCTGATAGCATTTCGAAAACAAGCTAATGCTTTGTCCAATTCTGCAGTTAAGATAAACCCTCGCCCTAATAAAGTATAGGCATAAGCATAATTTGGATCCATTTGGATAGCTCTCTGGAAGAATTTAATTGCAATATCATGTTCCCGTTGCAGACTGAAACAGTTCCCTGCAGCACACCAGGCCTCTGGCGAATTTTTATGCATGTCTGTTAAGTCTTTTGACAGAAATGAAAGAGCGACATCTTTTTGAAGATGCCAAAGTGTTGTAGAATAGATTTGCATGCCTTCAACTCTATAATTCTCAATCCTTCTAAACTCTGAGAATATTCTTTCAGCTTGCATGTACTCTGAAAGTTCAAAATAGGACCTTCAAATTTGGCACAGTACCCAACCAGTATTGAAGTGGTGAGAAGGTAGATGGCTCAAAATATTTATAGCTTCTTTGCAGTGGTATGAACCTAAAGCTAAATAACCTTTCCCCCTTTCACGAAGAAGGCTCATCAAGCCTTCTGCTGCTACTTTTTGTAGATTAAAAGTCTGAATCTGAGGTGTGATTGTGGATATTTCCTCTTCTGAATTGATGGAAGAGTCCAATTTTGTAATTTCCAGGTTGTCATTTATATTAGATTGAGTTATTCCTCCTTTATTAGTTTAACTTTTTGTTTTTCTGTTTGGGATTTTAGGTGTAAACTTCATTTTTAATTTCTTCCTATTCTCCTTGGTTGTGGAACTGTCACTAGTAAAGAGTCATGAACTTCTTCGATGCAGTGCTTTTGGGGGAGATGTCATAGTGGGGCTCATTACCTGAGGTGTTGTAGTTATTTATGGACCAGAGCTTTCTGTTAGTGAAAGAATTGGAGTTACCTCTCGGCTATTTCCACTCTGCGAGAAGACAGACTTTGCTCCAGTTTGGCCAATTCTGGCAACAGACTTTTTTGAAGGGGCTCCAGCGGATGGCACATCAATTACAGAAGGTGCATTAGTGTAGTTTTGTAAATAAGATCCATCTCCAGGACTTGGGGTTTCTAATGGAAAGATCCCAAAACTTGGGGTAAATGGACTAAGAGCTGCTGGTCCTGTTAATAAACTTCGACCAGTTTTTTGTTTATTTTGAACCTGTTTAGATAATATGGAAGTTCCTGTTCCCAGTGGGATAGTTTCAGGTGAAATTACAGCTGAATCAATAAAAGACACTGGGGAATCTGTATTCAAGGAGTACTTTGAATTGGAAGATTCTAAATTGACTCTGTTTAATTCAATTGTGTCCTGGGGTGTTTCCATAAGAATGGTGTCAGGCTGTCTGTGACATAAACTGTGATTAGGTACTTGTGTTGTTGAAGAGTTGGGCAGACAGTTGCTAAAGTTCTGTAAAGATGTGAATTTAAATGTTAGGTCAGGATCTGGCTTTTCACCTATTTCACATAATGATTCAAAGGGATACCAGAGGAAAGGATTTAAACTAAGTCTCTTTTGGTAACATTCTTATCCTTTGGCAAGCTGATCTGTCTTGCAATATAAACGTCCCAACAATGGAAGGGGAAAGCAAACTGAATCACCAAACTCAGTAACAATATCATCATGGCTTTTCTGCTTATTAAACACTCCACCAGATAAGATTTGTTCCCAGTCTGCAAGCTTACTGAGATCAACACAACATTTTGCAAGCAGGTATTTGCATTGCGGTGTAGGACAACTGTGTCTTTTCAAGAGTCTATATGCTTTATAGGCTTTTCCTGGGAGTTAAGAACAGGTCGCCATTAAAAACAAGGCTTCTTCTGAGTGTACTTCTGCATAAAGGCGTTCTGTGAGGAAAACCCCACCTCGGTAAGCATAGTGGTTTAGTGCTTGCCATATAGCAGCCTGGAAGGGTTTCTGCAGCACTGTCATCCTCGAGGCAAAGGCCCAATTTCTGCAGTGCCTCAGGAAACCCCCACCCCACCCACCACCCTCCCCCCTGTAGCGGCTCTGGCCCGGACAGCCTCGGCTCATTTAAATTCACCAGTTACCGGGGGATGGGGGTGGCCGAGCCAGCATGACTTCTTTATCCTGCCGACTGTGGAAAGCCCGGCCCCTTGTGATCCATTACAAAGCGAAAGTCACCTCATATTTGGGAAACAGGTCCACTCCCAAGTTCAGTGGAGGGATGTGGCATGTAGGACGAAGGACTCTGTTCCTTCTGATTTGGTCTGCACAGAGGGGCCTAGGGCTGGAGTCCTCTCTGTGAGGACTGCTGACTCCCTCTACCTTGGGTTCCATTGGCCCCACCCTGGGACATGGGCCTTGGCAGATTCTGGCCCTTCCTGGCCCTTAAGTTGCTGTCAGAAACCCCATCTCGTGTTCAGATGCCCCGAATAACTGGCTCGTGCCTCTCTGGAAACATTGGAAATCTCTCCTCTACACATGGTCACCTAAAACCCCAGGAGCTCGGGACAAACGTCTGCCATCCACCTCACTGCTTTCGGGAGAGAATGTTGAGAGTCTCTTGCCAACTATCTCTTGACTTGAGTTCCTCATGGGTGTGTGGTTAAGACGTAGTGAGACCAGATGTATTAACTCAGGCCAGCTGCTGGTGGCTCACGCCTGTAACCCCAACACTTTGGGAGGCCGAGGCTGTAGGATCCCTTGAGGAATAGCCTAACCCTGGGGAGGTTGAGACTGCAGTGTGTGAGCAGTAATGGTGTAATTTGGATCCTGCAGTTTTCTAAACAGTCATTTTGTAGAATCTGCAAAGGGATATTTCTGAGCCCATTGAGGCCTATGGTGAAAAGGGAAATATTTTCAAATAAAAAGAAAACAGAAGCTTTCTGGGAAACTTCTTTTTGATGTGTGTATTCATCTCACAGTGTTGAAACTTTTTTTATTGAGCAGTTTGGAAACAGTCTTTTTGTAAAATCTGCAAAGGGATATTTCTTAGCCATTTCATACCTAGGTGAAAAAGAGATATCTTCACATAAAAACTAGACAGAAGCATTCTGAGAAAGTTCTTTCTGATGTGTGCATTCATCTCATAGAGTTGAACCTGTCTTTTGTTTGAGCAGTTTGGTAACAGTCTTTTTTTAAACTATGCAAATGGATATTTGTGAGCCCTTCACAGCCTATGATGAAACAGGAAATACCTTGACATAAAAACTAGACAGAATCTTTCTGAGAAAATGCTTTGCAATGTATGCTTTCATCTCACAGAGTTGAACTTTTCTTTTGATTGAGCAGTTTCTAACCAGTCTTTTTGTAGAATCCACAAATGGATATTTGCAGCGCTTTTAGGCCCATGGTGAAAACGGAAATATTTTCACAAAAACACTAAAAAGCAGCTTTCTGAGAATCTTCTTTGTGATGCCTGGATTCATATCACAGAGCAGAACCTTTCTTTTGATTGAGCAGATTGGAAAAAGTATTTTTGTACAATCTGCAAATGGATATTTCTGAGCCGTTTGATGCCTGTAGTGAAAAAGAATTATCTTCACATAAAAATTAGACAGAATCATTCCGAGAAACTTCTTCCTGATGTGTGCATTCATCTCACAGTGTTGAACCTTTCTTTTCATGGAGCAGTTTGGAAACAGTCTTTTTGTAGTATCCACAGAGGGATAATTTTGAATGCTTTAAGGACTATGGTGAAAAAGGAAATATCTTCACAAAAAAATCTAGACAGAAGCATTCTGAGAAACTTCTTTTTTATGTGTGCATTCATCTCACACAGATGAATCTGTCTTTTCATTGGGCAGTATGGAAAGAGTCTTTTGGTTCAATCTGCAAAGGGATATTTCTGAGCAGTTTGAGGCCTATGGTGAAAAAGTAATATCTTCACATAAAAAGTAGACAGAAGCATTCTGAGAAACTTCTTTTTTATGTGTGCATTCACCTCACAGGGTTGAAACTTTCATTTCATTAAGAAGTTCAGAAACACTCTTTTTGTAGAATCTGAAAGGGATATTTTTGAGTCCATTGAAGCCTGTGGTGAAATAGGAAATATTGTTACATAAAAACTAGACAGAAGCTTTCTGAGAAACTTCTTTGTGATGTGTGCTTTCATCTCACAGAGTTGAGCCTATCTTTTGATTTAGCAGATTGGAAACAGTCCTTTTGTTGTATCTGCAGAGGGATATTTGTGAACGGTTTGAGGCCTATGGTGAAAAAGGAAATACCTTCACATACAAAGTAGACAGAAGCATTCTGGGAAACTTCTCTGTGATGTGTGCATTCAACTCACAGAGGTGAACCTTTCTTTAGATTGAGCTATTTGGAAACAGTTCTTTTTTAGAATCTGCAAAGGGATATTTCTGAGCCCATTGAGGCCTAGGATGAAAAAGAAATATCTTCACATAAAACTGGATAGATGCATTCTGAGAAACTTCTTTGTGATGTGTCCATTCATCTCACAGAGTTGAACCTTTCTTTGGATTGGGCAGTTTGGAAACAGTCTTTTTGAAGAATCTGCAAAAAATATTTGTGAGCTATTTATGGCCTACGGTGAAATAGGAAATATCTTCACATAAAAACTAGACAGAAGCTTTCTGAGAAACTAATTTGTGATGTGTGCTTTCATCTCACAGAGTTGAACCTTTCTTTTGAATGAGCAGTTTGGAAACACTCTTTTTGTAGAGTCTGTAAATGGATATTTGGAGCACTTTGAGACCCATGGTGAAAAAGGAAATATCTTCACGTAAAAACCAGACAGGAGCATTGTGAGAAACTTCTTTGTGATGGGTGTATTCATCTCACAGAGTTGAATATTTCTTTGGATGCAGCAGTTTGGAAAGATTCTTTTTGTAGTATCTGCAGAGGGATATTCATGAGCAGTTTATGACCTATGGTTAAAAAGGATATATCTTCACAAAAAAAACTCGACAGATCCGTTGTGAGAAACTTCTTTGAGATGTATGCATTCAACTCACAGAGCTGAACCTTTCTTTTGATTAAGCAGTTTTCTAAACAGTCCTTTTGTAGAATCTGCAAAGGGATATTTCTGAGCCCATTTGGTCCTATGGTGAAAAAAGATATATCTTCACATGAATGCTAAACAGAAGCTTTCTGAGAAACTTCTTTGTGATGTGTGCATTCATCTCACAGTGTTGAAATTTTCTTTTGATTGAGCAGTTTGGAAACAGTCTTTTTGTACAAGCTGCAAAGGGATATTTCTGAGCCATTTGAGGCCTATGGTGAAAGAGAAATATCTTCGCATAAAAACTAGACAGAAACATTCTGAGAAATTTCTTTGTGATGTGTGCATTCATCACATATATTTGAACCTCTCTTTTGATTGAGCAGTTTGGGAACAGTCTTTTTTTAGAATATACAAAACGATATTTGTGAGCCTTTTCAGGCCTACGGTGAAATAGGGAAAATCTTCAAATAAAAACTGGACAGAAGCTTTCTGAGAAACTTATTTGTCATGTGTTCCTTCATCTCACAGAGTTGAACTTTTCTTTTGATTGAGCAGTTTGGAAACAGTCTTTTTGTAGAATCTGCAAATGGATATTTGCAACGTTTTATGCCTATGGTGAACAAGAAATATTTTCACCTAAAAACTAGACAGAAGCATTCTGAGAAACTTCTTTGTGATGTGTGCATTCATGTCACAGGGTTGAAACTTTCCTTGGATTAAGCAGTTTGGAAAGAGTCCTTTTGTAGAATCTGCAAAGGGATATTTGTGAGCCCATTGAGGCCTACGGTGAAATAGAAAATGTCTTCACATAAAAACTAGACAAAAGCTTTCTGAAAATCTTCTTTGTACTGTGTGCTTTCATCTCAAAGAGTTGAACCTCTCTTTTGATTGAGCAGTTTGGAAACACTCTTTTTGTAGAATCTGCAAAGGGATATTTGGAGTGCTTTGAGGCCTATGGTGAAAAAGGAAATATCTGCACATAAAAACTAGACAGAAACTTCTAAGAAACTTATTTGTGATGCGTGCTTTCATCTCAGATTTGGACCTTCCTTTTCATTGAACAGTTTGGCAACAAATCATTTTGTAGAATCTGCAAAGGGATATTTGTGAGCAGTTTGAGGCCTATGGTGAGAAAGTAAATACCTTCACATAATACCTAAACAGAAGTATTTTGAGAAAACTCTTTGTGATGTTTGCATTCATCTCACTGAGTTGAAACATTCTGTTCATTGAGCAGTGTAGAAACATACTTTTTGTGCAATCTGCAAAGGAATATCTGTTTGCGGTTTGAGACCTATGGTGAAAAAGTAATATCTTCACATAAAAACAAGACAGAAGCATTCTGAGAAACTAATTTTTTATGTGTGCATTCATCTCACAGAATTGAACCTTTCCTTTGATGAAGCAGTTCGGAAAGAGTTTCTTGTAGAATCTGAAAAGGGATAGTTGTGATCTCTTTGAGGCCTAAGGTGAAATAGGAAATATCTTCACATAAAAACTAGACAGAAACTTTCTGAGAAACTTCTTTGTGACATGCCTTTCATCTCAAAGATTTGAACCTTTATTTTGATTGAGCAGTTTGGAAAGACTCTTTTTCTAGTATCTGCAGAGGGCTATTAATGAGCAGACTGAGGCCTATAGTGAAAAAGGAAATGGCTTCTCAAAAAACTAGACAGAAGCATTATGAGAGACTTCTATGTAATGTGTGCATTCATCTCACCAAGTTAAATCTTTCTTTTGATTGAGCTGTTTGGAAACACTCTTTTTTCTAGCATCTGCAAGGGTATACTTCTGAGCCCTTTGAGGCCTATTTTGAAATATGAAATATCTTCACATGTAAACTAGACAGAAGGTTTCTAAGAAACTTCTTTTTGACGTGTGCTTTCACCTCACAGAGTTGAACATTTCTTTTGATTGAGCAGATTGGAAACACTCTTTTTGTAGAATCTGCAAGTGGATATTTGGAGCGCTTTGAGGCCCATGGTGAAAAAGGAAATATCTTCACAAAAAACTAAATAGAAGTTTTCTGAGAAACTTCTTTGGGATGTGTGCATTCATCCCACACATTTGAACCGTTCTTTTGATTGCTATGGTGAAAAAGGAAACTTCTTCACATAAAACTATACAAAAGCATTCTGAGAAACTTCTTTGTTATGTGTGCTTTCATCTCACAGAGTTTAACCTTTCTTTTCATTGTGCAGTTTGGAAACAGTCTTTTTATAGAATCTGCAAAGGGATGTTTGTGAGCAGTTTGAGGCCTATGGTGAAAAAGGAAATACCTTCACATAAAAACCAGACAGAAGCTTTTTGAGAAACTTCTTTGTGATGTTTGCATTCATCTCCCAGAGTTGAATCTTCCTTTTCATTGAGCTGTTTAGAGACAGTCTTTTTGCACAATCTGTAAAGGGATATTTCTGAGTGGTTTGAGGCCTATGGTGAAAAAGAAATATCTTCACATAAAAATCAGAAAGAAGCATTCCAGGAAACTTCTCTGTGATGTGTGCATTCATCCCACAGATTTGAAACTTTCATTTCATTCAGTAGTTTGGAAAGAGTCTTTTCATAGAATCTGCAAAGGGATATTTCTGAGCCCTTGAGACCTATGATGAAATAGGAAATATCTTCACATAAAAACTAGACAGAAGATTTTGAGAAACTTCTTTGTGATGCTTGTGAACCTTCTTTTTGATTGAGCAGTTTGGAAACAGTCCTTTTGTAGAATCTGCAAAGGGATATTTCTGAGCCCTTTGAGTCCTATAGTGAAATAGAAAATGTCTTCACATAAAAACTAGACAAAAGCATTCTGAGAAACTTCTTTGTGATGTGTGCTTTCATTTCACAGAGTTGAACGTTTCCTTTGATTGAGCAGTTTGGAAACACTCTTTTTGTAGAATCGGTAAATGGATATTTGGGGTGCTTTGAGGCATAAGGTGAAAAAGGAAGTATCTATACCTAAAAACTAGACAGAAACTTTCTGAGAAACTTCTTTGTGATGCGTGCTTTCATCTCACAGATTTGAACATTTCTTTTCATTGAGCAGTTTGGGAACAAGTCGTTGTATAGAATCTGCAAATGTATATTTGTGAGCTGTTTGATGCCTATGCTGAAAAAGTAAATAGTCACATAAAAACCAGACAGAAGCTTTTAGAGATAACTTTTTGTGATGTTTGCATTCATATCAAAGAGTTGAAGCTTTCTGTTCCTTGAAGAGTTTGGAAACATTCTTTTTGTGCAATCTGCAAAGGAATATTTCTGAGTGGTTTCAGGCCTGTGGTGAAAAAGAAATATCTTCACATAAAAACTAGACAGAAGCATTCTGAGAAACTTCTTTTTTATCTGTGCATTCACCTCACAGAGTTGATCCTTTCTTTTCATTGAGCAGTTTGGAAACAGTCTTCTTGTAGTATCTGCAAAGGGATATTTGTGATCCCCTTTAGGCCTATGGAGAAATAGGAAATATCTTCACATAAACACTAGAGAGAATCTTTCCAAGAAACTTCTTTGTGATGTGTGCATTCATCCTACACAGTTGAACCTTTCTTTGGATTGATCACTTTGGAAACAGTCTTTTTGAAGAGTCTACAAATGGATATTTGGGGAGTTTGAGGCCTAAGGTCAAAAAGGAAATATATTCACATAAAAACTAGACAGAAGCATTTTGAGAAACTTCTTTGTGATGTGAGCTTTCATTTCAGAGGGTTGAATCTTTCTTTTGTTTGAGCAGTTTGGAAATAGTCTTTTTGTAAAATGTGCAAAGGGATATTTCTGAGCCATTTGAGGTCTATGGTGGAAACGAAATATCTGTACATAAAAAGTAGACAGAAGCATTCTGAAAAACTTCTTTGTGATGTGTCCATTCATGTCACAGAGTTGAACCTTTCTTTTGATTGAGCAGTTTGGAAACAGTCGTTTTGTAGAATCTGCAAAGAGATATTTGTGAGCTCTTTATGGCCTGTGATGAAATACGAAATATCTCCACATAAAAACTTGACAGAAGATTTCTGAGAAACTTCTGAGTGATGTGTGCTTTCTTCTCACAGTACTGAACATTTCTTTTGATTGAGCAGTTTGGAAAGTCTTTTTGCAGAATCTGCTAATGGATATTTGGAGGTATTTGAGGCCCGTGGTGAAAAAGGAAGAATCTTCACATAAAAACTAGACAGAAGATTTCTGAGAAACTTCTTTGTGATGTGTCAATTCATGTCACAGAATTCAACCTTTATTTCAATTGAGCAGTTTGGAAACAGTCTTTTGTAGAAGCTGCAAAGGGAAATTTCTTAGCCTTTTGTGGCTTATGGTGAAAAAGAAATATCTTCACATAAAAACTAGACAGAAGCTTTCTGAGAAACTTCTTTGTGATGTGCTCATTCATCTCACAGAGTTAAACTTTTCTTTTGATTTAGCAGTTTGGAACATGTATTTTCTTAGAATCTGCAAATGGAAATTTTTGAGCCCCTTATGGCCTATGTTGAAATATGAAATATCTTCACATAAAAACTAGATAGAAGCTTTCTGAGAAACTTCTTTGTGATGTGCACTTTCCTCTCACAGAGTTGAACCTTTCTTTTTATGGGGCGGTTTGGAAGCAGTCTTTTTGTAGAATCTGCAAATGGATATTTGGAGCGTTTTGAGGCCTATAGTGGAAAAGGAAATATCTTCACATAAAAACTAGACAGTAGCTTTTTGAGAAAACTATTTGTGACATTTCCATTCATCTCTAATAGTTGACCATTTCTTTTCATTGAGCAGTTTGGAAACAGTCTTTTTGTACAAACTGCAAAGGGATATTTCAGAGTGGTTTTAGGCCAATGGTGAAAAATAAATATCTTCACATGAAACCTAGACAGAAGCATTTTGAGAAACTTCTTTGTGATGTGTGCATTCATCTCACAAATTTGAACATTTCTTTTGATTTAGCAATTTGGAGAACGTCTCTTGGAAGTATAAGCGGAGTTATATTTGTGAGCAGTTTAAGGCCTATTGTGCAAAAGTAAATACCTTCATATAAAAAGTAAACAGAAGCTTTCTGAGAAACTTCTTTGTGATGTGTGCTTTTGTCTCACAAAGTTTCACCTTTCTTTTGATTGAGAAGTTTGGAAACATTCTTTTTGTAGAATCTGCAAATGGATATTTGGAACAATTTGAGTCCTATGGTGAAAAAGGGAATATGTTCACATAAAAACTAGACAGAAGAATTCTGAGAAACTTCTTTGTGATGAGTCCATTCATGTAACAGAGTTGAAACTTTCTTTGATGGATCAGTTTGGAAACAGTCTTTATGTAGTATCTGCAGAGGGATATTTTGAGTAGTTTAAAGACTATAGTGAAAAAGGAAATATCTTCACAAAATAACTAGACAGAAGCATTTTGGGAAACTTCTTTGTGATGTGTGCATTCATCTCACAATGTTGAACGTTTCTTTTGATTTAGCAATTTGGAGAAAGTCTCTTGGAAGTATAAGCAGAGTTATATTTGTGAGCAGTTTAAGGCCTATGGTGCCAAAGGAAATACCTTCATATAAAAAGTAGACAGAAGCTTTCTGAGAAACTTCTTTGTGATGTGTGCTTTCATCTCACAGAGTTGCACCTATCTTTTGATTGAGCAGTTTGGAAACATTCTTTCTGTAGGATCTGCAAATGGATATTTGGAGCAATTTGAGTCCTACGGTGAAAAAGGAAATATGTTCACATAAAAACTAGACAGAAGAATTCTGAGAAACTTCTTTGTGATGAGTCCATTCATCTCACAGAGTTGAAACTTTCTTTGACGGACCAGTTTGGAAATAGTCTTTTTGTAGTATCTGCAGAGGGATATTTTTGAGCGGTTTAAAGACTATGGTGAAAAAGGAAATATCTTCACATAATGACTAGACAGAAGTATTCTGAGAAACTTCTTTGTGATGTGTGCATTCATCTCACAGAGTTGAACCTTTCTTTTGATTGAGCACTTTGGAAACAGTCTTTTTGTAGAACATACAAAGGAATATTTGTGAGCCCTTTATGGCCTCAGGTGAAATGGAAATATCTTCACATACAAACTAGAGAAAAGCTGTCTGAGTAACTTCTTTGTTATGTGTGCTTTCATCTCAGAGAGTTAAAAATTTGTTTTGATTGATCAGTTTGGAAACAGTCTTTTTGTAGAATCTGCAAATGGATATTTGGATCACTTTGAGGCCTATGTTGAGAAAGGAAATATGTTCACATAAAAACAAGACAGAAGATTTCTGAGAAACCTCTTTGTTATATGTGCATTCATCTCACAGGGTTGAACCTTTCTTTTGATTGAGCAGTTTGGAAACAGTCTTTTTGTAGAGTCTACAAAGGGATATTTCTGAACGGTTTTATGCCTATGTTGAAAAAGAAATATCTTCACATAAAAACTAGACAGAAGCATTATGAGAAATTAATTTATTATTTGTTCATTTGTCTCACAGAGTTGAAACTTGCTTTTCATGGAGCCGTTCGAAAACTGTCTTTTTGTAGAGTATGCAAAGGGATATTTGTGAGCCCTTTGAGGCTTATATTGAAATAGAAAATATCTTCACAAAACAAGTAGACAGAAGCATTATGGGAAACTTCTTTGTGATGTGTGCTTTTATCTCTCAGATTTGAATCTTTCTTTTCATTGAACAGTGTGGAAACTCTCTTTTTGTAGATTCTGCAAAAGGATATTTGGAGGGCTTTGAGGCCTATGGTGAAAAAGGAAATATTTTCACTTAAAAACTAAACAGAAGCTTTCTGAAAAACTTCTTTGTGATGTGCATATTCATGTCACAGAGTTGAACCTTTCTTTTCATTGAGCAGTTTGGAAACCATCTTTTCGTACAATCTGCAAAGGGATATTTCTGAGTGGTTTGAGGTCTATGGTGAAAAAGAAATATCTTAGCATAAAAACTACACAGAGGCATTCTGAGAAACTTCTTTTTCATGTGTGCATTCATCTCCCAGAGTTGAACATTTCTTTTCATTGAGAAGTTCAGAAACTGTCTTTCTGTAGAATCTGCGAAAGGATATATGTGAGCCCATTGAGGGCCATGGTGAAATAGGAAATATCTTCACAGAAAAACTAGACAGAAGCATTCTGAGAAACTTCTTTGTGATGTTTGCATTCACCTCACAGAGTTGAAACTTTCTTTTGATTGATCCGTTTGGAAACAGTCTTTTTGAAGAATCTGCAAGTGGATATTTGGAGCACTTTGTGGCTTGTGGTGAAAAACTAAATATCTTCACATAAAATCTAGTGAGAAACTTTCTGAAGAACGTCTTTGTGATGTGTGCTTTTATCCCACAGAGTTGAACTTTCTTTTCATTGAGCAGTTTGGAAGCAGTCTTTTTGTATTATACGCAGAGGGATATTTGGGAGCGGTTTAAGGCCTATGGTGAGAAAGTAAATATCTTCACATAAAAACTAGACAGAAGCATTCTGAGAAAGTTCTTTGTGATGTGTACATTCATCACACAGAGTTGAAAATTTCTTTTGATTGAGAAGTTTGGAAACAGTCTTTATGTCCAATCTGCAAAGGGATATTTCTTAGACGTTTGAGGCCTATGGTGAAAAAGAAATATCTTCACATAAAAACTAGACAGAAGCTTTCTGAGAAACTGCTTCGTGATGCATCCATTAATCTCATACAGTTGAAATTTTCTTTTGATGGAGCAGTTTGGAAAGTGTCTTTTTGAAAATTCTGTAAAGGGATATTTGTTATCCCTTTATGGCCAAAGGTGAAATAGGAAATATCTTCCCATGAAAACTAGACAGAAGCTTTCTAAGAAACTTATTTGTGATGTGTGATTTCGCTTCACAGAGTTGAAACTTTCCTTTGTTAGAAAAGTTTGGAAAGAGGCCTTTTGTAGGATCTGCAAAGAGATATTTTTCAGCCCACTGAAGCGTATGGTGAAAAAGGAAATATCTTCACATTAAAACTAGAAAGAAACCATCTGAGAAACTTCTTTGTGATGTGCACTTTCATCTCATAGAGTTGAACCTTTCTTTTGATTGAGCAGTTTGGAAAAAGTCTTTTAGTAGAATGTGCAATTGGATATTTGGAGCGCTTTGAGGCCTATGGTGAACAAGGAAATATCTTCACATAAAAACAAGACAGAATCTTTCTGAGAACCGTGTTTGTGATGTGTGCATTCATCACACAGAGCTGAATGTTTCTTTTGATTGAGCAGTTTGTAAACAGTCTTTTTAAAGATTCTGCCAAAGGATATTTGTGAGCCCTCTCAGGCTTATGGTGAAAAAGGAAGTATCCACTAATAAAATCTGGACAGAATCTTTCTGTGACACTTCTTTGTGATGAGTGCGTTCAACTCACAGACTTGAACCATTATTTTCATTGAGCAGTTTGGAAACAGTCTTTTTCTAGAATCTCCAAAGGGATATTTTAAGTGATTTATGGCTTAAAGTGAAAAAGGGAATATCAACAAATAAAATCTAGACAGAAGCTTACTGAGACACTTTTTTGTGATGTGAGCATTCATCTCACAGGGTTGAAACTTTCTTTTGATTGAGGAGTTTGTAAATTGTCTTTCTGTAGAATCTGCAAAGGGATATTTTTAAGCAGTTTATGGCTTAGGGTGAAAAAGGAAATATCCACAAATAAAATCTAGACAGAAGTTTTCTGAGACACTTTTTTTTTTATGTGAGCATTCATATCACAGTGTTGAAACTTTCTTTTGATTGAGCAGTTTGTAAAGTGTCTTTTTGGAAAATCTGCAAAGGGATATTTGTGAGCAGTTCGAGGCCTAAGGTGAGAAAGTAAATATATTCAGGTAAAAACTAGACAGAATCATTCTGAGAAACTTCTTTGTGATGTCAGCATGCATCTCACAGTTTGGAACTGATCTTTTGATTGAGCAGTTAGGCAACAGTCTTTTTGTAAAATTTGCAAAGGGACATTTCTGAAAGCTTTGAGGCTAATGGTGAAAAAGGAAATACATTCACCTAAAAACTAGACAGAAGCTTTCTGAGAAACCTTTATTTGATGTGTGCATTCATCTCAAGAGTTGAACCTTTCTTTTAATTGAGCTGTTTGGAAAGAGTCTTTTGTAGATCTATAAATGGATATTTGTGAGCGGTTTGAGCCCTATGAAGAGAAGGGAAATGTCTACAAATACATACTAGAAAGAATCTTCCTGAGAAACTTCTTTGTGATGTCTGCATTCATCTCATGGAGTTGAACTTTTCTTTTGATTGAGCAGTTTGGAAACAGTCTTTTTGTAGAATCTTCAAAATGATATTTGTGAACGATTTGAGGCTTAAGTTGAAAAAGGAAATATCTTCACATAAAAAATAGACAGAACTTTTCTGAGAAGCTTTTTTGTGATGTATGCATTCCTCTCATGGATTTCAACATTGCCGTGGATTGAGCAGTTTGGAAACAGTCTTTTAGTAGATTCTGCAAAGGGATATTTGTGAGCAGTTTGAGGCTTATGGTGAAAAAGGAAATATCTACAAATAAAATCTACACAGAAACTTTCTGAGAAACTTCTTTGTCACGTGTGCATTCATTTCACAGAGTTGAACTTTTCTTTTGATTGAGCAGTTTGGAAACCATCTTTTCGGAGCATCTCCAAAGGGATATTTGTGAGTGTCTGAAGGCATATGGTGAGAAAGTAAATATATTCACATAAAAACTAGAAAGAATATTTCTGAGAAACTTCTTTGTGATGTGTGCCTTCATGTCACAGAGTTGAACCATTCTCTTGATTGAGCAGTTTGGAAACAGTCTTTTTGTAGAATCTGCAAAGGGATATTTGTGAGTGATAGGAGGCCTATGGTGACAAAGGAAATATCTTCACATAAAAACCAGACAGAAGATTTCTGAGAAACCTCTTTGTGATGTGTGCATTCATCTCTGAGAGTTGAACCTTTCTTTTCATTGAGCAGTTTGGAAACACACTTTTTGTAGAATCTGAAAACTGATATTTCTGAAGGCTTTGAAGCTTATGGTGAAAAAGGAAATATCATCCCATAACAACTAGACAGAAGCTTTCTGAGAAACTTCTTTGTGATGTGTGCATTTACCTCACAGATATGAACCTGCCTTTTGATTGAGAAGTTTGGAAACCGTCTTCTTGTAGAATCTGCAAAGAGATATTTGAGAGAGCTTTGAGGTCTATGGTGAAAAAGGAAATATCTTCACATAAAAACTAGATAGAAGCTTTCTGAGAAACTTTTTTGTGATGTGTGCATTTGTCTCACAGAGTTGAACCTTTCTTTTGATTGAGAAGTTTTGAATCAATCTTTTAGTAGGATCTGCAAAGGGATATTTGGGATCCATTTTTGGCCTACAGTGAAAAAGGAAATGTCTTCATATAAAAACTAGACAAAACTATTCTAAGAAACTTCTTTGTAATGTGTGCATTCATCTCACAGAGTGGAACCTTTCTTCTGATTGAGCAGTTTGGAAGCAGGATTCCTGAATAATCTGCAGAGGTATATATGTAGGAGATTTGACATCTATGGTGAAAAATGAAATGTCTTCACATAAAAGCTAGACAGAATCTTTCTGAGAATCTTCTTTGTGATGTGTGCATTCATCACACAGAGTTGAAACTTTCTTTTGATTGAGCAGTTTGTAAACAGTCTTTTTGTAGATTCTGCCAAAAGATTTTTGTGAGCCCTTTCAGGCTTATTGTGAAAAAGGAAATAGCCACTAATAAAATCTGGACAGAATCTTTCTGTGAAACTTCTTTGTGATGGGTGCATTCATCTCATGGGTTTGAACCTTTCTTTTGATTGAGCATTTTGGAAAAATTCTTTTGGTAGTATCAGCAAAGTGATGTTTCTGGGCACTTTGAGGCATATGGTGAGAAAGGAAATATATGCACATGAAAACTAAACAGAATCTTTCTGAGAAACTTCTTTGGTGTGTATGCATTCATCTCACGGATTTGAAGCTTCCTTTTGATTCAGAATTTTAGAAGCAGTCTTTTTATAGAATCTGCATAGGGATATTTGTGAAAATGTTGGGGCATATGGCGAAAAAGGTAATGTATTCACAAAATACTATGGAGAAGCATTCTGAGAAACTTCTTTGTGATGTGTGCATTCATCTCACAGAGTTGAACCTGTCTTTTGATTGAGCTGTTTGGAAACGTCTCTTTGGAGAATCTGCAAAAATATATTTGTGAGAAGTTTGAGGCCTAAGGTGAAAAAGGAAATATCCACAAATAAAAGCTAGAAAGAAGCTTTCTGTGAAACTTCTTTGTGCTGTGTGCATTCATCTCACAGGGTTGAACCTTTGTTTTGATTGAGCAGTTTGGGAGCTTTTTGTATAATCTGCAAAGTGGTATTTGTGAACAATTTCAGGTTTATGGTGAAAAAAGAAACATCCTCACAAAAAAACTAGACAGAAATTTTCTGGGAAACTTCTTCGTGATGTGTGCATTCATCTCACAGAGTTGAAGCTTCCTTTTGATTGATCCGTTTGGAAGCATTGTTTTTGTAGAATCTGCATAGTGATATTTGTGAGCCCTTTGAGGCCTATGGTGAAAAAGGAAGTATCTTCGAACAAAAACTAGACAGAAGCATTCTGAGAAACTTCGTCGTGTCGTGTGCTTTCATCTCACCGAGTTGAACTTTTCTTTCCATTGAGCAGTTTGAAAACAGTCTTTATGTAGAATCTGCATAGGGACATTTGTGAGCGATTTGAGGCCTATGGTGAAAAAGGAAATATCTTCACATAAAAACTAGACAGAAGCATTCTGAGAAACTTCTTTGTGATGTATGCATTCAGCTCACAGTGTTGAACCCTTCTTTAGATTGAGCAGGTTGGAAACGTGTTTCTATAGAATCTGCAAAGGGATATCTCTGAGCCCTTTGAGGCCTATGGTGAAAAAGGAAATAGCCACAAATAATATCTAGACAGAAGCTCTTTGAGAAACTTCTTTGTGATGTGTGCATTCATCTCACAGAGTTGAATCTTCCTTTTGATTGAGTAGTTTGGAAACAGTCTTTTTGTAGAATCTGCATAGGGATATTTGTGAGCCCATTGAGGCCTATGTTGAAAAAGGAATTATCTTCACATGAAAACTAGACAGAAGCTTCTTGAAAAACTTCTTTGTGATGTGTTTGTTCATCTCACAGAGTTGAAATGCACTTTTGATTGAGTAGTTTGGAAACAGTCTTTTTTAGAAACTGCAAGGAATATTTGTGAGCAATTTGAAACCTATGGTGAAAAAGGAATTATCTACAAATAAAATCTAAACAGAAGCTTTCTGAGAAACTTCTTTGTGATGTGTGCATTCATCTCACATAGTTGACCTTTTGTTTTGATTGAGAAGTTTTTAAATAGTCTTTTTGTACAATCTGCAAAGAGATATCTGTGAATGCTTTCAGGCTTATGGTGGAAAAGGAAATATCTTCACCTAAACCTATAAAAAAGCTTTCTGAGAAACTTCTTTAGGATGTGTGCATTCATCTCACAGAGTTGAACATTTGTTTTGATTCACCAGTTCAAAAACAGTATTTTTGTAGAATCTGTAAGGAGACATTTTTGAGCTCTTTGAGGCCTATAGTGTAAAAGGAAATATCTTTACATAAAAACTATACAGAAGCTTTCAAAGAAACTTCTCTGAGATGTGTGCATTCATCTCACAGAGTTGAACCTTTGTTTTGATTGAGCAGTTTGGGAAGAGTCTTTTTGTATAATCTGTAAAGGGATATTTGAAGGCGTTTTGAGGCATATGGTGAAAAAGGAAATACCTTCACATAAAAAGTAGACAGAAGCTATCTGAGAAACTTCCTTGTGATGTGTGCATTCATCTCACAGAGTTGAAACTTTCTTTTGACTTATCAGGTTGGAAACAGTATTTTTGTAGAATGTGCAGAGGGATATTTATGAGTGGTTTGAGGTCTTCAGTGAAAAAGGAAATATTTTCACATAAAACCTAGAGAGAAGCATTCTGAGAAACTTCTTCATGATGTGCAAATTCGTCTCAGAGAGTTGAACCTTTCTTTTCATTGGGCAGTTTGGAAACTGTCTTTTTGTAGAATCTGCAAAGTGATATGTTTCAGTGGTTTGAGTACTATGGTGAAAACGGAAATATCGAAAAATGAAACGTAGACAGCAGCTTTCTGAAAAACTTCTTTGTGATGCATGCATTCATCTCACAGGGTTGAAACTTTCTTTTGATTGAGCAGTTTGGAAACAGTCTTTTCATAGAACCTGCAAAGTGATATTTGTGAAGGCTTTGAGGCTTATGGTGAAAAAGGAAATATCTTCACATAAAAACTAGACTCATGATTTCTGGGAAACTTCTTTGTGATGGGTGTATGCATCTCAAAGAGTTGAATCTTTCTTTTGATTGAGCAGTTTGGAAACAGTCTTTTTGGAGAATCTGCAAAGGGATGTTTTTGAGTGGTTTGAGGCATGTGGTGAAAAAGGAAATATCTTCATATAAAAACTAGACAGAAGTATTCTGAGAAACCACTTTTTGATTTGTGCATTCATCTCAGAGAGTTGAATTTTCTTTCACTGAGTAGTTTGGAAGCAGTCTTTTTGTAGAATATGCAAAGGGATATTTGTGAGCTTTTTGAGGCCTGTTGTGAAAAAGGAAATATCCACAAATAAAATCTAGACAGAAGCCTTCTGAGAAAATTCTTTGTGATGTGTGCATTCATCACACAGAGTTGAACCTTTCTTTTGATTGAGCTGTTTGGAAACAGTCCTTTTGTAGAATCTACAAAGGGTTATTTATGAGCAGTTTGAGGCCTATGGTGAAAAAAGGAGTATCGACAAACAAGAACTAGATAGAAACTTTCTGAGAAACTTCTCTGTGATGTGTGCATTCATCTCACAGAGTAGAAAGCTTTCTTTGATTAAGCAGTTTGGAAACAGTCTTTTTGTGGAATCTGCAAAGGGACGTATGTAGGTGATTTCAGGTCTATGGTGAAAATGGAAATATCTTCACATAAAAACTAGACAGAAGCTTTCTGAGAAAATTCTTTGTGATGTACTCATTCATTTCACAGATTTGAAGTGTTCTTTTCATTGACCGGTTTGGATAGAGTCTTTTTTTAGAACCTGATTTGTGATATTTGTGAACTCTTTGAAGCCTTTGGTGAAAAAAGAAATATCTTCACACAAAAACTAGACAGAAGCTTTCTGAGATACTTTGTTGTGATGTGTGCATTCATCTCGAAGAGTTGAAACTGTCTTTGGGTTGAGCAGTTTTGAAACAGTCCTTTTGTAGAATGTACAAAGGGATATTTGGGATCCGTTTTTTGGCCTATGGTGAAAAAGGAAATGTCTACACATAAAAACTAGACAGAAGCATTCTATGAAACTTCTTTTTGATGTGTGCTTTCTACTCACAGCTTTGAACCTTTCTTTAGATAGAGCAGGTTGGAAAATGTTTTTGTAGAATCTGCAAAGTGATAATTTGAATACTTTGAGACTTATGGTGAAAAAGGAAATACCTTCAAATAAAAACTGGACAGAAGCTTTCGGAGAAACTTCTTTGTGATGTGTGCATTCATCACAAAGAGTTGAAGCTTTGTTTTGGCTGGGCAGTTTGGGAACAGTCTTTTTGTAAATTCTGTAAAGGGACAGTTGTGAGCACTTTGAGGCCTATATTGAAAAAGGAAACGTCGTCAAATAAAAACTAGACAGAAGCTTTCTGAGAAACTTCTTTGTGATGTGTGCATTCACCTCACAGAGTTGAACCTTTCTTTTGATTGAATAGTTTGGAAACAGTCTTTTTGTAGAATCTGCAAAGGGTTATTTATGAGTGGTTTGAGGCCTATGGTGAAAAAGGGAGTATCAACAAATAAAAAGTAGACAGAAACTTTCTGAGAAACTTCTCTGTGATGTGTGCATTCATCTCGCAGAGTGGAAACTTTCTTTGAGCCGTTTGGAAAAAGTGTTTTTGTAGAATCTGCCAAGGGATATATATAGGCAGTTTGAGGTCTATGGTGAAAAGGGAAACATCTTCACATAAAAACTAACTGCTCAATGGGAGGAAATTTTACTTCTGTGTGATGAATGCACATGTCAGAAAGGAGTTACTCAGAAAATTTCTTTATACTTTTTATGTGAAGATATTTCCTTTTTCACCATATGCCTCACCATGCTCCCAGATATCCCTTTGCAAATTCTATGAAAAGAATGTTTCCAAACTGCTCAATAAACAGAGTGGTTCAACACTGTGAGACGAATGTGCACATCACAAAGAAGTTTCTCAGAAAACCTCCTTCTCGTTTTTATGTGAAGATATTCCCTTTTTGAACATAGTCCTTAATGCACTCCCAAATATACCTTTGCAGAATCTACAAAAAGACTTTCCAAACTGCTCAATCAAAAGAAAGTTTCAACTCTGTTAGATGAATGCACACATCAGAAAGTAGTTTCTCAGCAAGCTTCTCACTAGTTTTTATGTGAAGATAGTCCCTTTTTCAATGTGGGCCTCAAAGCACTCAAAAATATCCCTTTGTAGATTCTAGAATAACAGAGTTTACAAACTGCTCAATGAAAAGAAATATTTACCTTTGTGAGATGAATACACATATCTTAAAGCAGCTTCTCAGAATGCTTCTTTCTAGTTTTTATGTGAAGATATTTATTTTTTCACCATAGGCCTCAACGCACTCCTAAATCCCTTTGCAGTTTGTACCAAAAGGACTGTTTTCAAACTGCTCAATCTGAAAAATGTTTCAACTCTGTGAGATGAATGCACACATCATGAAGAAGTTTCTCAGAAACTTTCTTTATAGTTTTTCTGTGAAGATATTTCCTTTTTCACCATAGGCCTCACCTCAAAGCTCTCACAAATGTCCCTTTGCAGATTCTACAAAAAGACTGTTTCCAAACCACTCAATAAAAAGAATTATTGAACACGGTGACATGAATGCACACATCTCAAAGAAGTTTCTCAGAAGCTTTCAGTCTAGTTTTTATGTGAATATATTTCCTTTCTCACCATAGGCCTCAAAGCGCTCCAAATATCCATTTGCAGATTCTACAAAAAGACTGTTTCCAAACTGCTCAACCAAAACAAAGGTTTAACTCTGTGTGATGAATGCACACATCACAAGGAAGTTTCTCAGAATGCTTCTGTCTAGATTTTAATAAAGATACTTGCTTTTTCACCACTGGCCTCAAAGTGCTCACAAATATCCCTTTACAGAGTCTACAAAAATACTTTTACCAAATTGCTCAATCAAAAGAAAGGTTCAACTCTGTGAGATGTATGCACACCACAAAGAGGTTTCTCAGGAAGCTTCTCTCTAGTTTTTATGTGAAGATATTTCCTTTTTCACCATAAGCCTCAAAAGGTTCACAAATATCCCTTTGCTGATTCTACAAAAAGACTCTTCACACACTGCTCAATCAAAAGAATGTTTCAACTCTGTGAGATGAATGCTCACATCACCAGAATGTTTCTCAGAAAGCTTCTATGCAGTTTTTATGTGACGATATTTCCTTTTTCACCGTATGCTTCAAAGGGCTCATAAATATCACTTTGGAGATTTTACAAGAAGAGTTTCAAATCTTCTCAATGAAAAGAAACAGAAACATCTGAGAGATGAGTGCACATATCACAAAGCAGTTTCTCAGAAACATTCTGTCTAGTTTTCATGTGAAGGCATTTTCTTTCTCACCACTGGATGCAAAGTGCTCAAAATTGTTCCTTTGCAGATTCTACAAAAAGTCTGTTTCCACACTGGTCATCAAAAGAAAGTTTCAACTCTGTGAGATGAATGCACATGTCAAAAAGAAGTTTCTCAGAAAGCTTCTATTAAGTTTTTATGTGAATGTTTCCTTTTTAACCATAGGCCTCAGTGCCCTCACAAATATCTCTTTGCAGATTCTGCAAAAAGACTGTTTCAAAACTGCTCAATAAAAATAATTATTGAACTTTGTGAGATGAATGCACACACCTCAAAGAAGTTTCTCAGAAACCTTCAGTCTAGTTTTTATGTGAATATATTTCCTTTTTCACCAAAGGACTCAAAGTGCTCCAAATAGCCTTTTGCAGGTTCTACAAAAAGACTGTTTACAAACGGCTCAAAGAAAATAAAGTTAAAAATCTGTGAGATGAATGCACACATCACTAAGAAGTTTCACAGGAGGCTTCTGTCTAATTTTTATATGAAGACATTTCCTTTTTCACCATAGGCCTCCATCTGCTCACAAATATCCCTTAGCAGATTTTACAAGAACAGAATTTCCAGACTGATCAAAGAAAACAAGTGTTTTCCTCTGTGAGATGAATGCACACATCACAAAACTCTTTCTCAGAAAACTTCTTTATACTTTTTATGTGATGATATTTCTTTTTTCTCCCTAGGACTCAAAGCACTCAAAAATATCCCTTTGGAGATTCTGCAAAAAGATTGTTTCCAAACTGCTCAATCAAAAAAATAGTTCAACTCCATGAGATGAATGCATACATCACAAAGAATTTTATCAGAAACCTTCTTTATAGTTTTTATGTGAAGTTATATCCTTTTTCACCATAAGCCTCAAAGTGCTCAGCAATATCCCTTTGCAGATTCTGCAAAAAGACGTCTTTCCAACTGCTCAACCAAATAAATGTTTGAACTCTGTGAGATGGATGCACACATCACAAAGAGGTTTCTCAGAAATCTTCTGTCCATTGTTTATGTGAAGATATTTCTTTTTTCACCATAGCACTCAAAGTCCTGAAAAATATCCCTTGCAGATTCTACAAAAAGGCAGTTTCCAGACTGCTTAACCAAAATAATGGTTGAACTCTGTGAGATGATTGCACACATCACAAAGAAGCCACTAAGAAAGCTTCTGTCTAGTTTTTATGTGAAGATATTTTCTTTTTCACCATAGGCCTCAAAGCACTCACAAATATCCCTTTGCAGATTCTACAATAACAGAGTTTCCAGACTAATCAGAGAAAATAAACATTTACCTCTGTGAGATCAATGCACACATCACAAAGCTGTTTCTAAGAAACCATCTTTATACCTTTTATATGAATACATTTCCTTTTTTACCATTGTCCTCAAAATGCTCATAAATATCCCTTTGCAGATTCCACAAACAGATAGTTTTCATACTGCTCAATCAAAAGTAAGTTTCATCTTTGTGAGATGAATTCCCACATCACAAAGACGTTTCTCAGAAAGCCTCTCTCTAATTTTTATATGAAGATATTTCTTTTTTCACCATAGGCCTCAAAGGACTCATAAATATCCCTTTGCAGACTCTATAAGAACAGTTTCCAGACTGACCAGAGAAAAGAAAATTTTACCTCTGTGAGATGAATGCTTACATCACAAAGCTGTTTCTGAGAAACCTTGTTTATACTTTTTATGTGAATATATTTCCTTTTTCACCATAGGCCTCAAAGCACTCATAAATATCCCTTTGCAGATTCTACAAAAAGACTGTTTCCAAACTGTTCAATCAAAAGAATTGTTGAGCTCTATGAGATGAATGCACACATCACAAAGAAGTTTCTTGGGAAGCTTCTGTCTAGTTTTTATGTGAAGATATTTCCTATTTCATCATAAGCCTCAAAGCTCTCAAAAATATGCCTTTAAAGATTCTGCAAAAATACTGTATCCAAATTGCTCAATCCAATGAAAGGTTCAAATCTGTGAGATGAATGCACACATCACAAGGATTTTTCTCAGAAAGCTTCTCTCTAGTTTTCATGTGAAAATATTTCCTTTTTCACCATAGGCATCAAAGCACCAGAAATATCCCTTTGCAGATTCTACCAAAATACTGTTTACAAACTGCTCAATCAAAAGGATGTTTCAATTCTGTGAGATGAATTCTCGCATCTCCAAGATGTTTCACAGAAAGCTTCTGTCCAGTTTTTACATGAAGATAATTCCTTTTTCACCATAGGCCTCAAAGCACTGACAAATATCCCTTTGCAGATTTTGCAAGAACAGAATTTCCAATCTGCTCAATGAAGAGAAATGGTTAATTCTGTGGGATGAAATCACACATCACAACACAGTTTCTCTGAAATATTCTGTCTAGTATTTATGGAAAGATAATTCCTTTTTCAACATAGGACACAAAGTGCTAACTAATAACCATTTAGAAATTCTACAAAATACTGTTCCAAACTGCTCATCGAAAGCAAGGTTCACCTCTCTGGGATGAATACATATATCAAAAAGATGTTTCTCACAAAGCTTCTATCTTGTTTTTATGTGAACGTGTTTCCTTTTTCACCACGGGCCTCAAAGTGCTCAAAAGTATCTCTTTGCAGATCCTAAAAAAAGACTGTTTCCAAACTGCTGAGTCAAAGGAATGGTTCAACTCTGTGAGATGAATGCACACATCACAAAGAGGTTGTTCACAAACCTTCTTTATAGTTTTCATGTGAAGGTATTTCCTTTTAACTATAGACCTCAAAGTGCTCACAAGTATACCTTTGCAGATTCTACAAACAGACGGTTTCCCAATTGCTCAATCAAAAGAATTGTTGAAATCTGTGAGATGAATGCATATATCACAAGGCAGCTTCTCAGAATTCTGTAATCTAGTTTTTATGTGGACACATTTTCTCTTTCACCATAGGCCTCAAAGTGCTCAGAAATATCCCTTTGCAGATTCCACAAAAAGATGTTTCCAAACTGCTCAATCAAAAGAAAGTTTCAATTCTGTGAGATGAATGCACACATCACTAAGAAGTTTCTCAGTAGGCTTCTGTCTAGTTTTTATGTGAAGACAATTCGTTTTTCACCGTAAGGCTTTATGCACTCACAAATATCCCTTAGAAGATTCTAAAAAAACAGAGTTTCCCAACTGATCAAAGAAAAGAATCATTTACCTCTGTGAGATGAACGAAGACATCACAAAACAGTTTCTCAGAAAACTTCTTTATAGTTTTCTTTGAAGATACATCTTTTTCTGCATAGGCCTCAAAGTGCTCAAAAATATCCATTTGCAGATTCTGTAAAAATACCATTTCCAAACTGCTCAATCAAAAGAGAGCTTCAACTCTGTGAGATGAATGCACATATCTCAAAGAAGTATCTGAGAAACTTTCTTTTTACTTTGTATGTGAAGATATTTCCTTTGTCAACATAGGCCTCAAAGTGCTCAAAAATACCCCTTTTCAGATTGTACAAGAACAGATTTTCCAGACTGAACAGAGAAAATAAACCCTTACCTCTGTGAGATGAATGCACACATCACAAGGCTGTTTTTAGAAAACCTGCTTTACAGGTCTTATGTGAAGATATGTCCTTTTCCACCACAGGCCTCACAGCACTCCAAATATCCACTTGCAGATTCTACAAAAAGAGTGTTTCAAAAATGTTCAATCAAAGGAAAGGTTCAACTCTGTGAGATGAATGCAAACAACAGAAAGAAGTTTCTCAGAATCCTTCTTTCTAATTTCTATGTTAAGGTATTTCGTTTTCCACCATATGCAACAAAGTGCTCTAAATATCCACATGCAGATACTACAAAAAGTCTGTTTCCAAACTGCTCAATCAAAAGTGTGGTTTAACTCTGTGAGATGAATACACACATCACTAAGAAGTTTCTCAGAATGCTTCTGTCTAGTTTTTATATGAAGATATTTCCTTTTTCAAAAAAGGCCTCTAATAACAACAAATATCCACTTACAGATTCAACAAAAAGAGTGTTGCAAAACTGCTCAATAAAAAGAAAGGTTCAACACTGTGAGATGACTGCATACATCACAAGGAAGTTTCTCAGAATGCTTCTTTCTAGTTTTTATGTGAATATATTTCTTTTCCACCATAAGCCACAAAGCGCTCCAAATATCCACTTGCACATTCTACAAAAAGAGTGTTTCAAAACTGATCAATCAAAAGATAAATTCAACTCTGTGAGATGAATGCACACATCACAAAGAAGTTTGTCAGAATTCTTCTGTCTCTTTTTTATGTGAAGATATTACCTTTTCCAACATAGGTCTCAAAGTACTCCAAATATCCAATTGCAGTTTCTACAAAAATAGTGTTTCACAACTACTCAATCAAAAGAAAGGTTCAGCACTGTAAGGTGAATGCACACATCACAAAGAAGTTTCTCAGAGTGCTTCTCTGCACTTCGTATGTGAAGATATGTCTTTTCAACCATAGGCCTCAAAGCGCTCCAAGTATTCACTTGCAGATTGTACAAAAAGAGTGTTTCAACAATGGTCAATTAAAAGAAAGATTCAACTCTGTGAGATGAATGCAAACATCACAAAGAAGTTTCTCAGAATGCTCCTGCTTAGTTTTTATGTGAAGATATTTCCTTTTCCACCATAGGACCCAAGGCTCACCAAACATCCCCTTGCAGATCCTACAAAAGGACTGTTTCAAAACTGCTCAATCAAGAGAAGTGTTCCGCTCTGTGAGATGAATGCACACATCAAAAAGAAGTTTCTCAGAATGCTTCTGTCAAGTTTTTATATGAAGATACTTTCTTTTCCACCATAGGCCTCAAAGCGCTCCAAATATCCATCTGCAGATTCTACAAGAAGAGTGCTTCAAAACTGCTTAATCAAAAGATAGTTTCAACCCTGTGAGTTAAATACACACATCACAAATAAGTTTCTCAGAATGCTTCTTTCTGGTATTTATGTGAAGATATGTCGTTTTTCACTGTAGGCCTCAATCTCCTCCAAATATCCATTGGCAGATACTACAAAAAGAGTGTTTCAAAACTCCTCAATCAACAGAAATGTTCAACACTGTGAATTGAATGCACACATCAAAAGGGAGTTTTTCAGAATGCTTCTGTTTAGTTTTTCTGAAGATATTTCCTTTTCCACCATAGGCCCCAAAGATCTGCAAACATCCACAGGCAGATTCTGCAAAAGAGTGTTTCAAAACTGCTTAATCAAAAGAAAGTTTAACTCTGTGAGTTGAATACACTCATCACAAATAAGTTTCTCAGAATGCTTCTGTCTAGTATTTATGTGAAGATATGTCCTTTTCCACCATATGCCTGAATCCGCACCAAATATCCATTTGAAGATGCTATGAAAAGAGTGTTTCAAAACTGATCAATCAAAGGAAAGGTTCCATTCTGTGAGTTGAATGCACACATCACAAAGAAGTTTCTCAGATTATTTATGAGTAGTTTTTATGTGAAGATATTTCCTTTTCCATCATAGGCCCCAAAGCGCTCCAAACATCCAAAGGCAGATTCATCAAAAAGAGTGTTTCAAAACTGTTCTACCAAAAGAAATCTTCAACTCTGTGAGATGAACACACACATTAGTAAGAAGTTTCTCAAAATGCTTCTGTCTAATTTTTATATGAAGACATATCCTTTTCCACCTTTGACCTCAAGGTGCTCCAAATATCCACTTGCAGATTCTACAAATAGAGTGTTTAAAAACTGCTCAGTCAAAAGGAAGGTTAAATTCTGTAAGATGAACGCACACATCACCAAAAAATTTCTTAGAATACTTCTGTCTAGTTTTTATGTGAAGATAATTGCTTTTACTCCATGGCCCTGAAACGCTCCAAATATCCAATTGCAGATTCTACAAAAAGAGTGTCTTAAAACTGCTCAATCAAAATACAGGTTCAACACTGTGAGATCAATGCACACATCACAAAGAAGTTTCTCAGAATGCTTCTGTCTTGTTTTTATGTGAAGATATTTCCTTTTCCACTGCAGGACTCAAAGCGATCCATATATGCACTTGCAGATTCTACAAAAAGAGTGTTTCAAAACTGCTCAATCAAAAGAAAGTTTCAACTCTGTGAGATGAATGTACACATCACAAAGAACTTTCTCAGAATGCTTTTGTCTAATTTTTACGTGAAGATATTTCCTTTTGCAACATAGGCCTCAATGTGCTCCAATCACCACTTGCAGATTCTACAAAAAGAGTGCTTCAAAACTGCTTAATTAATAGAAAGGTTCAACTGTGTGAGATGAATGCACAAATCACAAAGTAGTTTCTCTGAATGCTCCTGTCAAGTTTTTATGTGAAGATATTTCCTTTTCCAGTAAATGTTGCATATCATGCAAAATATCCACTTGCAGATTCAACAAAAACTGTGTTTTAAAACTGCTCAATCAAAATAAAGGTTCAACCTTGTGGGTTGAATGCACACATCACAAAGAAGTTTCTCAGAAATCTTCAGTCTAGTTTTCATGTGAAGACATTTCCTTTTCCACCATAGACCTCAAAGCGCTCCAAATATCCAATTGCAGATTGTAGAAAAAGACTGTTTCAACACTGATCAATTAAAAAAAAGATTCAACACTGAGAGATGAATGCAAATGTCACAAAGAAGTTTCTCAGAATTCTCAAGTTTAGTTTTTATGGGAATATGTTACCTTTTTCACCCTAGGCCCTAAGGCGCTCCAAACATCCACTTGTGGATTGTACAAAAGGACTGTTTCAAAACTGCTCAATCAAAAGAAGGTTTCAACTCTGTGAGATGAATGCACGCATCACAAAAAAGTTTCTCAGAATGCTTCTGTCAAGTTTTTACGTGAAAATATTTCCTTTTCCACCATAGGCCTCAATCCACTCCAAATATCCATTTGCAGATACTACAAAAAGACTGTTTCAAAACTGCTCAATCAAAAGAAAGTTTCCACTCTGTGAGTTGAATGTGAACAGCACAAAGAAGTTTCTCAGATTACTACTGTGTAGTTTTTATTTGAAGATGTTTCCTTTTCCACCATAGGCCCCAATGCGCTCCAAACATCCACCTGCAGATTCTACAAAAGGGGTGTTTCAAAACTGCTCTATCAGAAGAAAGGTTCAACTCTGTGAGATGAACGCAAACATCACAAAGAAGTTTCTCAGAATGCTTCTGTCTAATTTTTATGTGAAGATATTTCCTTTTCCACCAAAGGGCTCAAAGTGCTCCAAATATCCACTTGCAGATTCTAAAAAAACAGTGTTTCAAAACTGCTCAATAAATAGAAATGGTCAACTCTTTGGGATGAATGCACACAAGAAAAAGAAGTTTCCCAGACTGCTTCTGTCTGATCTTTATATGAAGATATTTCCTTTTTCAGCATTGACCTCAGAGATCTTCAAATATCCACTTGCAGATTCGTCAAATAGATTGTTTAAAAACTGCTCAATCAAAAGAAAGGTTCGACTCTGTGAGATGAAGGCAAATATCACATAGATGTTTGTCCGAATGCTTTTGTCTAGTTTTTATGTGAAGATATTTCCGTTTCCAACATAGGTCTGAAAGCTCTCCAAATATCCACTTGCAGATTGTACAAAAAGAATGTTTCAAAAATGCTGAATAAAAATAAATTTTCAAGTTGGTGAGATGAATGCACACATCAAAAAGAAGTTTCTCAGAATGCTTCTGTCCAGTTTTTATGTGAAGATATTTCTTTTTCCACCTTAGGCCACAAAGTGCTCCTCATATCCACTTGCAGAGCCTACAAAAAATGTGTTTCAAAACTGCTCAAACAAAAGAAAGTTTCAACTCTGTGAGTTGAAACCAGACATCACAAAGTAGTTTCTCAGAATGCTTCTGTCTTGTTTTTATGAGAAGATTTTTCCTTGTCCACAATAGTCCGTAAAGTGCTCCAAATATCCACTTGCAGATTCTACAAAAAGAGTGATTCAAAACTGCTCAATCAAAAGAAAGATTCAACTCTGAGAGATGAATGCACACATAGCAAAGTAGTTCCTCAGAATGATTCTGTCTAATTATTGGGAAGATATTTCCTTTTCCACCATAGGCCCCAAAGGGCTCCAAATATCCACTTTCAGATTGCAGAAAAAGTGTGTTTCAAAACTGCTCAATCAAAAGAAACGTTGAACTCTGTGAGATGAATGCACACATCACAAAGAAGCTACTCAGAATGCTTCTGTCTAGCTTTTATGTGATGGCATTTCCTTTTCCACCATAGGCCTGAAATCACTCAAAATATCTGCTTGCAGGTACTACGAAAAGAGTGTTTCAAAACTGCTCAAACAAAAGAAAGGTTCAACTCTGTGAGATGAATGCACACATCACAAAAAAGTTTCTGAGAATGATTCTGTCTGGTTTTTACGTGAAGGTGTTCCCTTTTCCACCATAGGCCTCAAAGGGCTCCAAATATCCAATTGCAGATTCTACACAGATAGTTTAACAACTGTTCAATCAAAAGAAAAGTTCAACTCTCTGAGATGAATACACACATCACAAAGAAATTTGTCAGAATGCTTCTCTCTAATTTTTATGTGAAGATATTTCCTTCTCCACCATAGGCCTCAAAGCGCTCCAAATATCCACCAGCAGATTCAACAAAAAGTGTGTTAGAAAACTTCTCAATCAAAAGAGAGGTTGAAATCTGTGAGATGAATGCATACATCACAAAGAAGTTTCACAGAGTGCTTCTGTCTACCTTTTATTTGAAGAAATTTCCTTTTCCAACATAGGCCACAAAACGCTCCAAATATACAGTTGCAGACTCTAAAGAAAGAGTGTTTCAAGCTCCCCAATCTAAAGAAAGGTTCAACTCTGTGAGTTGAATGCACTCATCAGAAAGATATTTCTTATAATGCTTCTGTGTCATTTTTAAGTGAAGATATTTCCTTTTCTACCATAGGCCTCAAAGCACTCCAAATATCGACTTGCAGATTCTACAAAAAGAGTGTTTCAAAACTGCTCAATCAAAAGAAAGGTTCAAAACTGTAAGATGAATGCACACATCACAAAGGAGTATCTCAGAATGCTTCTGTGTAGTTTTTATGTGAAGACATTTCCTTTTCCACCATAGGACCCAAAGAACTCTGAATCTCCAATTGCAGATTCTACAAATAGAGTGTTTAAAAGCTGCTCAATCAAAAGAAAGTTTGAACTCTTTGAGATGAAAGTGCACATCATGGAGAAGTTTCTCAGATTCTTCTGTGACGTTTTTATGTGAAGATATTTCTTTTCCACCATAGGCCTCAAAGCGCTCCAAATATCCACTTACAGATTCCACAAAAAGAGTGTTTCAAAACTGTTCAATGAAAAGAGAGGTTCAATTCTGTGAGATGAATGCACATATCACAAAGAGACTTTTCAGAATGCTTCTGTCTAGTTTGTATGTGAAGATATTTCCTTTTCCACAATAGTCTACAAAGTGCTCCAAATACACATTTGCAGATTCTGCAAAAATAGTTTTTCAAAACCACTCAATCAAAAGAAAGGTTCACCTCTGTGAGATGAATGCACACATCACAGAGAAGTTTCTCAGAAAGCTTCTGAGTAGTTTTTATGTGAAGATATTTCATTTTCCACCATTGGCCCCAAAGCGCTCCAAATATCCCCAGCAGATTCTATAAAGAGTGTTTCAAAACTGCTCAGTCAGAAGAAATCTTCAACTCTGTGAGATGAACACACACATCACAGAGCAGATTCTCAAAATGTTTCTAATTTTTATGTGAAGATATTTCCTTTTCCACCATAGGTCTCAATGCCCTCAAAATATCCACTTGCAAATTCTACAAAAAGAGTATTTCAAAACTGCTCAATCAAAAGAAAGGCTCAACTCCATGAGATGAATGAACACATCACAAAGAAGTTTCTCAGAATGCTTCTGTCTAATTATCATGTGAAGATATTTCCCTTTCCACTAGAGGCCACAAAGAACTCCAAATATCCACTTGCAGGTTCTACAAAAACAGCGTTTCAAATCTGCTCAATCAAAATAAAGGTTCAGCCCGGTGAGATGAATGCACACATCTCAAAGTTGTGTCTCAGAATGCTTCTGTCTGGTGTTTATGTGAACATATTTCTTTTGCAACTTAGGCCCCTATCTACTTGCAGATTCTACAAAAAGACTGTTTCAAAACTACTGTATCTAAAGCAGTGTTCAACGTTTTGAGATGAATGAACACATCACAAAGAAATTTCTCAGAATCCCTCTGTCTTGTTTTTAAGTGAAGATGTTTCCTTTTCCATCGTAGGCCTCAAATTGATCCAAATATCCACTTGCAGACTCTCCAAAAAGAGTGTTTGAAAACTGCTCTATCAAAAAAAAGTTTCAACTCTGTGAGATGAAGGCACACATCACAATGAAGTTTCTCAGAATGCTTCTGTTTAGCTTTTAAATGAAGATATTTCCTTTTCCACCATAGACCTCAAAGCACTTGAAATATCCACTTGCAGATTCTACAAAGGAGTGTTTCAAAGCTATTGAATCAAAAGAAAGTTTCAACTCTGTGAGATGAATGCACACATTACAAAGAGGTTTCTCAGAATGCTTCTGTCTAGTTTTTATGTTAAAATATTTCCTTTTCCAGCATAGGCTGCAAATCTCTCCAAATATCCACTTGCAGTTTCTACAAAAAGAGTATTTCTAAACTGCTCAATCTAAAGAAAGGTTCAACTCTGTGAGTTGAATGCACATATCACTAAGAAGTTTCTCAGAACACTTTTGTCTAGTTTCTGTGTGAAGTTATTTCCTTTTCCACCATACGCCACAAATCGCTAAAAATATCAAGTTGCAGATTCTACAAAAAGAGTGTTTCAAAACTGCTCAATCAAAAGAAAGGTTCAACTCTGTGAGATGAACGCAAACATCACAAAGAGGTCTCTCAGAATGCTTCTGTCTAATTTTTATGTAAAGATATTTCCTTTTTCACCATGGACTGCAAAGCACCCCAAATACACACATGCAGAATCCATAAAAAGAGGGTTTCAAAACTGCTCAATATATAGAAAGGTTATACTCTGTGAGATGAATGCACACATCACTAAGATGTTTCTCAGAATACTTCTATCTAGTTTTTATGTGAAGATATTACCCTTTCCACCTTAGGCCTCAAAACGCTCCAAATATCCACTTGCAGATTCCACAAAAAGAGTGTTTCAAAACTGCTCAATCAAAAGTAAGGTTCCAGTCTGTGCGATGAATGCACACATCACAAAAAAGGTTCTGTGAATGCTTCTGTCTAGTTTTTATGTGAAGATATTTCTTTTCCACCTTAGCACTCAAAGTGCTGCAAATATGCTCTTTCAGACTCAACAAAAGGAGTGTTTCAAAACTGCTCAATCAAAAGAAAGGTTCAACTCTGTGAGATAAATGTGCACATCACAAAGAAGTTTCTCAGAATGCTTCTTTGTAGTATTTATGCGAAGATATTTTGTTTTCCACTAGAGGCCACAATGTGCTCCAAATATCCAATTGCAGATTCTACAAAAAGAGTGTTTCAAAACTGCTCAACCTAAAGAAAGTTTCAACTCTTTGAATTGAATGCCCACTTCACAAAGAAGTTTCTCAGAATGCTTCTGTCTAGTTTTTATGTGAAGATATTTCCTTTTCCACCATAGGCCTCAAAGCGCTCCAAGTATCCAGTTTCAGAAACTACCAAAAGATTGTCTCCACACTGCTCAATCAAAAGAATGGTTCAACTGTGTCAGTTGAATACACACATCACAAGGAAATTTCTTAGAATGCTTCTGTCTTGTTTTTATGTGAGGATATTTCCTTTTCCACCATAGACCTCAAAGCCCTCCAAGTATCAACCTGCAGATTCTATAAAAAGAGTGCTTCAATACTGGTTAAACAAAAGAAAAGTTCAACTGTGTGAGATGAATGTATACATTAAAACCAGCTTCTCAGAAAGCCTCTGTCAAGTTTTTATATGAAGGTATTTCCCTTTCCACTGTAGGCCTCAAATCGTTCCAAATATCCACTTGCAGATTCTACAGAAAGTGTGCTTCAAAACTGCTCAATCAAAAGAAAGTGTCAACTCTGTGAGTTGAATGCGCACATCAGAAAGAAGTTTCTCAGATTACTTCTGTGTAGTTTTTATGTGAAGATGTTTCCTTTTCCACCATAGGCCCCAAAGCGCTCCAAACATCCACGTGCAGATTTTACAAAAAGAGTGTTTCAAAACTGCTCAATCAAAAAGAAGTTCAACCCTGTGAGATGAATGCAAACATCACAAAGAAATTTCTCAGAATGCTTCTGTCTAATTTTTATGTGAAGATATTTCCTTTTCCACAAAAGGGCTCAAAGAGCTCCAAATATCTATGAAAAAGGATTTCAAAACTGCTCAATCAAAAGAAAGTCTCATCTCTGTGAATTGAATGCACACATCACAAAGAAGTTTCTCAGAATTCTTCTGTCTAGTTTTTATGTGAAGGTATTTCATTTTCCTCTATAGGCCTCAAAGCACCGCAAATAACCATTTGTATATACTACAAAAATACTGTTTCCAAACTGCTAAATCAAAAGAAAGGTTCAACCCTGTGAGTGGAATGCACACATCACGAAGAAGTTTCTCAGATTTCTTCTGTCTAGTTTTTATGTGAAGATATTTCTTTTTCCACCATATGTTTCAAAGCTCTCCAAATATCCAATTGTGGATTCTACAAAAAGAGTGTTTCAAAAGTCCTCAAACCAAAGAAATGTTGAATTCTTTGAGAGGAATGCAGACATCACATGGTATTTTCTCAGAATGCTTCTGTCTAGTGTTTATGTGATGTTATTTGCTTTTCCACCATGGGCCTCAAAGTGCTCCAAATAACCTCTTGCGGATTTGACCAAAAGAGTGTTTCAAAACTGCTCTGTCAAAAGAAAGGTTTATCTCTGTGAGATGAATGATCACATCGCAGAGAAGTTTCTCAGAATGCCTCTATCTAGTTTTTATTTGAAGATATTTCCTTTCCCACCATAGGCCTCAAAGCTCTCCAAATATCCATTTGCAGATACTACAAGAGACTGTTTCCAAATTGTGCAATCAAAGGAAACCTTCAACTCTGTGAGTTGAATGCACACATCACAACGAAGTTTCTCAGAATTCTTCTGTCTAGTTTTTATGCGAAGATATTTCCTTTTCCACTATAGGCTTCAAAGCGCTCCAAATATCCAATTGCAGATACTACCAAAAGACAGTTTCCAAACTGCTCAATCAAAGGAAATGTTCAACTCTGTAAGACGAATGCACACATCACAAAGAAGTTTTTCAGAATGCTTGTGTCTAGTTTTTAAGTGAAGATATTTCCTTTTCCATCCTAGGCCTCAATGTGCTCCAAATATCCACTAGAAGATTCCACAAAAAGAGTGCTTCAAAACTGCTGAATCAAAAGAAAGTTTCAACTCCGTGAGATGAATGCACATATCACAAAGAAGTTACTCTGAATGCTTCTGTGTAGTTTTTATGTGAAGATATTTCCTTTTCCACCATAGGTCGCAAAGCTGTCCAAATATCCACTTGCAGATTCTACAAAAACAGCGTCTAAACTGCTCAATAAAAAGAAAGTTTCAAATCTGTGAGATGAATGCACACATCACAAAGAAGTTTCTCTGAATCCTTCTGTCTAGTTTTTATGTGAAGATATTTCCTTTTAAACTGTAGGCTTCAAAGTGCTCCAAATATCCATTTGCAGATACTACAAAAAGACTGTTTTCAAACTGCTCAATAAAAGGAAAGGTTCAACTCTGTGAGTTGAATGCTCACATCAGAAAGAAGTTTCTCTGAATGCTTCTGTGTAGTTTTAATGTGAAGATGTTTCCTTTTCCACTATAGGCTGCAAAGCAGTCCAAATAGCCACTTGCAGATTCTAGAAGAGTATATCAAAACTGCTCAATCAAATGAAAGGTTCAACTCTGTGCGTTGAATGCACACATCATGAAGAAGTTTCTCAGAATGCTTGTGTCTAGTTTTTATGTGAAGATATTTCCTTTTCCACCATAGGCCACATAGTGCTCCAAATATCCAATTGCAGATTCTGCAAAAGGAGTTGTTCAAAACAGCTCAATCAAAAGAAAGTTTCAACTGTGTGAGATGAATGCAAACATCACAAGGAAACTTCTCAGAAGGCTTCTGTCTAGTTTTTATATGAAGATATTTCCTTCTCCACCATAGGCCTCAAAGTGCTCCAAATATCAAGTTGCAGATTCTACAAAAAGAGTGTTTCAAAACTGCTCAATTAAAAGAAAAGTTCAACACTGTGATTTGAATGCACACATCAAAAAGTAGTTTCTATGGTTTTAGGTCTAATGTTTAAGTCTTTAATCCATCTTGAATTAATTTTTGTATAAGGTGTAAGGAAGGGATCCATTTTCAGCTTTCTACATATGGCTAGCCAGTTTTCCCAGCACCATTTATTAAGTAGGCAATCCTTTCTGCTTTGCTTGTTTTTCTCAGATTTGCCAATGATCAGATATTTGTAGATATGCAGTGTTATTTCTGAGGACTCTTTTCTGTTCCATTGATCTATATCTCTGTTTTACTAGCAGTACCATGCTGTTTTGGTTACTGTAGCCTTGTAGTATAGTTTGAAGTCAGGTAGCATGATGCCTCCAGCTTTGTTCTTTTGGCTTAGGGTTGACTTGGCGATGCAGGATCTTTTTTGATTCCATGTGAACTTTAAAGTAGATTTTTCCAATTCTGTGGAGAAAGTCATTGGTTGCTTGATGGGGATGGCATTGAATCTATAAATTCCCTTGGGCAATATGGCCATTTTCACGATATTGATTCTTCCTACCCATGAGCATGGAATGATATTCCATTTGTTTTTTTCCTCTTTTATTTCATTAAGTAGTGGTTTGTAATTCTCCTTGAAGAGTTCCTTCACGTCCCTTTTAAGTTGGATTCCTATGCATTTTATTCTGTTTTAAGCAATTGTGAATGGGAGTTCACTCATGATTTGGCTCTCTGTTTGTCTGTTATTGGTTATAAGAATGCTTGTGATTTTTGTACATTGATTTTGTATCCTGAGAGTTTGCTGAAGTTGCTTATCAGCTTAAGGAGATTTTGGGCTGTGACAATGGGGTTTTCTAGATATACAATCATGTCCTCTGCAAACAGGGTAATTTGACTTCCTGTTTTCCTAATTGAATACCTTTTATTTCCTTCTCCTGCCTAATTGCCCTGGCCAGAACTTCCAACACTATGTTGAATAGGGGTGGTGAGAGAGGGCATCCATGTCTTGTGCCAGTATTAAAAAGAATGCTTCCAGTTTTTGCCCATTCAGTATGATATTGGCTGTGTGTTTGTCATAGATAGCTCTTATTATTTTGAGATATGTCCCATCAATACCTAATTTATTGAAAGTTTTTAGCATGAAGGGTTGTTGAATTTTGTCAAAGGCCTTTTCTGCATTTATTGAGATAATCATGTGGTTTTTGTCTTTGGTTCTGTTTATATGCTGCATTACATTTATTGATTTGCATATATTGAACCAGCCTTACATCCCAGGGGTGAAGCCCACTTGATCATGATAGATAAGCTTTTTGATGTGTTGCTGGATTCTCTTTGCCAGTGTTTTATTGAAGATTTCTGCATCAAGGTTCATCAAGGATATTGGTCTAAAATTCTCTTTTTTGTTCTGTCTCTGCCAAGCTTTGGTGTTAGGATGATGCTGGCCTCATAAAATGAGTTAGGGAGGATTTCCTCTTTTTCTATTGAATGGAATAGTTTCAGAAGGAATGGTGCCAGTTCCTCCTTGTACCTCTGGTAGAATTCGGCTGTGAATCCAAATCATAAAAACCCTAGATGATAACCTAGGCATTATCATTCAGGATATAGGCATGGGCAGGGACTTCATGTCTAAAACACCAAAAGCAATGGCAACAAAAGTCAAAATTGACAAATGGGATCTAACTAAACTAAATAGCTTCTACAGAGCAAGAGAAACTACCATCACAGTGAACTGGCAACCTACAAAATGGGAGATAATTTTCACAACATGCTCATCTGAGAAAGGGCTAATATCCAGAATCTACAATGAACTAAAACAAATTTACAAGATAAAAAGAAACAACCCCATCAAAAAGTGGTCAAAGGACACGAACAGACACTTCTCAAAAGAAGACATTTATGCAGCCAAAAAACGTGAAAAAATGCTCACCATCACTGGCCATCAGAGAAATGCAAATCAAAACCACAATGTGATACCATCTCATACCAGTTAGAATGGCATGCATTAAAAGGTCAGGAAACAACAGGTGCTGGAGAGGATGTGGAGAAATAGGAACACTTTGACACTGTTGGTGGGACTGTAAACGAATTCAACCATTGTGGAAGTCAGTGTGGCTATTCCTCAGGGATCTAGAACTACAAATACCATTTGACCCAGCCATCCCATTACTGGGTATATATGCAAACGAATATAAATCATGCTGCTATAAAGACACATGCACACACATATGTTTCTTATGGAACTATTCACAATAGCAAGACTTGGGACCAACAGAAATGTCCAACAGAAATAGACTGGATTAAGAAAATGTGGCATATATACATCATGGAATACTATGTAGCCATAAAAAATGACGAGTTCATGTCCTTTGCAGGGACATGGATGAAATTGGAAATCATAATTCTCAGTAAACTATTGAAAGGACAAAAAACCAAACACCGCATGTTCTCACTTATAGGTGGGAATTGAACAATGAGAACACAAGGACACAGGAAGGGGACCATCACACTCTGGGGACTGCTGTGCAGTGGGAGGAGGGTGGAGGGATAGCATTAGGCAATATACCTAATGCTGAATGAGGACTTAATGCGGACAGCACACCATCATGGCACATGTATACATATGTAACTAATCTGCACATTGTGCACATCTACCATAAATCTTAAAGTACAATAAAAATAAAGAAGTTTCTCAGAATGCATCTATCTACTTTTTATGTGAAGACATTTCCTATTCCACCCAAGGCCTCAAAGCACTCCAAATATCCACATGCAGATCCTAGAAAAAGAGTGTTTAAAAACTGCTCAATCAAAAGAAAGTTCAAATCTGCGAGATGAATGCACACATCACAAAGAAGTTTCTCAGAATGCTTCTGTCTAGTTTTTATGTGAAGATATCTCCTTTTCCACTGTAGGCCTCAAAGCGCTCCAAATATCCATTTGCAGATACTACAAAAAGATTGTTTCCAAACTGCTGAATGAAAAGAAATGCTCAACTCTGTGATTTGAATGCACATATAACAAAGAAGTTTCTCAGAATGCTTCTGTCTAGTTTTTATGTGAAGATATTTCCTAGCCCAACAAAGATCTCAAAGCATTCAAAATATCCACTTGAAGATTCTACAAAAAGAGTGTTTCAAAACTGCTCATTCAAAAGAAAGGTTCAACTCTGGAAGATGTATGCACACATCACAAAGTAGTTTCTCCAAATGATTCTGTCTAGTTTTTATGTGAAGATACTTTCTTTTCCACCATAGGCCACAAAGTGCTCTGAATATTCACTTGTAGTTTCCACAAAAAAAGTGTTTCCATACTTCTCAATGAAAAGAAAATTTAAACTCCACCAGATTAAGGCACACATCACAAAGAAGTTTTTCAGAATGCTTCTGTGTAGTTTTTATGTGAAGATACTTCCTTTTCCACAATATGCCTCAAAGCACTTCAAATGTCCACTTGCGGATTCTACAAAAAAGTTTTTCAAAACTACTCAATCAAAAGAATGGTTCACCTCTGTGGGATGAATGAATATATCACAAAGAAGTTTCTCTGAATGCTTCTGTGTAATTTTTATGTGAAGATATTTCCCTTTCCACCATAGGCCTCAAAGCGCTCAAAATATCCACTTGGAAGTTCTACAAAAAGAGTGTTTCAAAACTGCTTAATCAAATGAAAGTTACAACTCTGTGAGATGAATGCACACAACACAAGAAGTTTCTCAGAATGATTTTGTGTAGTTTTTATTTGAAGACAATTCCTTTTCCACAGTATACCTCAAAGCGCTCCAAATATCCACTTGGGGATTCTACAAAAAGAGCGTTTAAAAACTGCTCCACAAAAAGAAAGTTTCAACTCTGTGAGATGAATGCACACATCAAAAAGAAGTTTCTCAGAAAGCTTCTGTGTAGTTTGTATGTGAAGATATTTCCTTTTCCACCATAGGCTGCAAATGGCTCCAAATATCCACTTGTAGATTCTGCAAAAAAAGAGTTTCAAAACTACACTATCAAATGTTAGTTTCAATGCTGTGAGTTGAATGCTCACATTACAAAGAAAATTCTCAGAATTCTTGCGTGTAGTTTTTTTGTGAAGATATTTCCTTTTACACAAATAGGCCTCAAATTGCTCCAAATATTGACTCGCAGATTCTACAAAAAGAGTGTTTCAAAGCTGCTCAACCAAAAGAAAAGTTCCACTCTGTGAGATGAATGCACACATCACAAAGGAATTTCTTATAATGCTTCTGTGTAGTTTTCATGTGAAGATATTTCCTCTTCCACAATGGGCCTCAAAGAGCTCCAAATATCCACTTCTGGATTCTCCAAAATAATGTTTCAAAACTGCTCAATCAAATGAAAGGCTGAACTCCGTGAGATGAATGCCCACATCACAAAGATGTTTTTCAGAATGTTTCTGTAGAGTTTTCATTGGAAGATATTTCCTTTTCCACCATAGGCTGCAAAGGGTTCCAAATATCCACTTGCAGATTCTACAAAAAGAGAGTTTCAAAACTGCTCTGTCAAAAGATAAGTTCAACTCTGTGAGTTGAATGCACCCATCTCAAAGCTGTTTCTCAGTATGCTTCTTTGTAGTTATTCTGTGAAGATATTTCCTCATCCACCATAAGCCTCAAAGTGCACCAAATATCCACTTGCAGATTCTACAGAAAGAGTGTTTCCAAACTGCTCAATCAAAAGAAAATTTCAACTCTGTGAGATGAATGCACACATCACAAAGAAGTTTCTCAGACTGCTTCTGTGTCGTTTTTATGGAAGATAATTCCCTTCCAAAATAGGCCACAAGGGCTCTAGTTATCCACTTGCAGATTCTACAAAAAGAGAGATTCAAAGCTGCTCAATCAAAAGGAAGTTTCAATTCTGTGTGTTGAAGGCACACATCACAACAAGTTTCTCAGAATGCTTCTGTGTAGTTTTTATGAGTAGATAATTCCTTTTCTACAATAGGCTTCAAAGCACTCCAAATATCCACTTGCAAACTCTACAAAAAGATTGTTTCAAAACTGCTCAATCAAAAGAAAGCTTTAACTCTGTGAGACGAATGCACACATCACAAAGAAGTTTCTGAGAATGCTTCCTGTAGCTTTTATGGGAAGATATTTCCTTTTCCACTGTAGGCCTCAAATTGCTTAAAATATCCCCTTCCAGATTCTATAAAAGGAGTGCTTCAAAACTGCTCAATCAAAAGAAAAGTTCAACTCTCTGAGGTGAATGTACACATCACAAAGGAGTTTCTCAGAATGCTTCTGTGTGGTTTTTATGTGAAGATATTTCAATTTCCAAAACAGTCCACATAGGGCTCCAAATATCCTCTTGCAGATTCTACAAAAAGAGAGATTCAAAACTGCTTAATCAAAAGATAGGTTCAACAATGTGAGTTGATTGCACACATCACAAAGAAGTTTCTCAGAATCATACTGTGCAGTTACTATGTGAAGATATTTCCTTTTAGACAATAGGCATCAAAGTGTTCCAAATATCCTCTTGCACACTCTACAAAAAGAGTATTTCCAAACTGCTGAATCAAAAGAAAGGTTCAACTCTGTGAGATGAATGCACACATCACAAAGAAGTTTCTCAGAATGCTTCGGTGTAGTATTTATTTAAAGATTTTTCCTTTTCCACAATAGGCCTCAAAGAGCTCCAAATATCTACTTGCAGATTCTGTAAAATAGTGTTTCCAAACTGCTTAATCAAAAGAAAGGTTCAACTCAGTGAGATGAATGCACACATAACAAAGAAGTTTCTCAGAATGCTTCTGTGTAGTTTTTATAGGAAGATATTTCCTTTTCTGAAATAGGCCTCAAAGGGCTGCAAATATCCACTGGCAGATTCTACAAAAAGAGTGTTTGAAAACTGCTCATCAAAAGAAAATTTGAACTCTGTGAGATGAAGGCATAGATCACAAAGGTGTTTCTCAGAATGCTTCTGTGTAGTTTTTATATGAAGATATTTCCTTTTTCACCATAGGTCACAAAGGGCTCCAAATATCCTCTTGCAGATTATACAAAAAACAGAGTTTCAAAACTGTTCATTCAAAAGATAGGTTCAACTCCATCAGTTGAATGTGCCCATCACAAAGAAGTTTCTCAGAATGCTTCTGTGTAGCTTTTGTGTGAAGATATTTCCTTTTCCAACATAGGCCTCAAAGCGCTCCAAATAACCATGTGCATATTCTCCAAAAAGAGTGTTTCCAAACTGCTCAATCAAAAGAAAGTTTCAATTCTGTGAGATTAGTGCACACATTGAAAAGAAGTTTCTCAGAATGCTTCTATACAGTTTGTATGTGGAAATATTTCCTTTTCCACAACAGGCCACAAAGTGCTCCAAAAATTCACTTGCAGATTCTGCAAGAAGGGTGTTTCAAAACTGCTCAATCAAAAGAAAGATTGAACTCTGTGAGATGAATACACACATCATAAAGTAGTTTCTGAGAATGCTTCTGTGTAGTTTTTATGTGAAGATATTTCCCTTTCCAAAATAGGCTGCAAAGGACACCAAATATCTAATTGCAGATTCTACAAAAAGAGTGATTCAAAACTGCTCAATCGAAAGATAGTTTCAACTCTTTGAGTTGAATGCAAACATCACAAAGAAGTTTCTAAGAATGCTACTGTGTAGTTTTTATGTGAAGACATTTCCGTTTCTACTATAGGACTCAAAGCGCTTCAAATATCCATTTGCAGATTCTACAGAAAGAGTATTTCCAAACTGCTCAATCAAAAGAAAGGTTCAACTCTGTAAGATGAATGCACACATTGCAAAGAAGTTTCTTAGAATGCTTCTGTGTAGCTTTTATGTAAAGATATTTCCTTTTCCACAATAGGCCACAAAGGGCTCCAAATATCCACATGTAGATTCTACAAAAAGACAGTTTCAAAATTGCTCAATCAGAAGAAAGTTTCAAAAAGAAGTTTCTCAGAATATTTCTGTGTTGTTTTTATTTAAAGATATTTCCTTTTCCACCATAGGCTGCAAAGGGCTTCAAATATCCACATACAGATCCTGCAAAAAGAAAGACTCAAAACAGCTCTATCAAAAGATAGGTTCAACTCTATGAGTTGAAAGCAAATATACCAAAGAAGTTTCTCAGAATGCTTCTGTGTAGTTTTTATGTGAAGATATTTGCTTTTCCACAGTAGTCCTCAAAGGGCTCAAAATATCCACATGTAGATTCTGCAAAAAAAGAGATTCAAAACAGCTCAATCAAAAGATAGGATCAACTCTGTGAGATGAATGCACACATCACAAAGAAGTTTCTCAGAATGTTTCTGTGTAGTTCTTCTTTGAAGGTATTTCCTTTTCCACCATAGGTCAAAAGGGGCTCCAAATATCCATATGCACATTCTACAAAAAGAGAGATTCAAAACTGCTCAATCAAAAGATAGGTTCAGCTCTGTGAGTTGAATGCACACATCACAAAGAAGTTTCTCAGAATACTTCTGTGTGGTATTTATGCGAACGTATTTGATTTTCCACATTAGGCATCACAGCACTCCAAATATCCACTTGCAGATTCTACAAAAAGAGAGATTCAAAACTGCTCAATGAGAAGATAAGTTCAACTCTGAGAGTTGAATGCACACTTCACAAAAAGTTTCTCAGAATGCTTCAGTGTAGTTTTTACGTGAAGATATTTCCTTTTCCACAATAGGCCTCAAAGCTCTCCAAACGTCCACTTGCAGATTCTGAAAAAAGAGAGATTCAATACTGCTCAACTGCTCAATCAAAAGATAGGTTCAACTCTGTGAGTTCAGTGTACACATCCCAAAGTAGTTTCTCAGAATGCTTCTGTGTAGATTTTATGAGAACATATTTGATTTTCCTCAGTAGGCTTCACAGCACTCCAAATATCCACTTGCAGAGTCTACAAAAAGAGAGATTCAAAACAGCAAAATCAAAAGATAGGTTCAACTCTGTGAGTTGAATGCATACATCACGAATATGTTGCTGAGAATGCTTCTGGGTAGTTTTTATCTGAAGATATGTCCTTTTACACCATAGGGTGCAAAGGGCTCCAAATATCCACTTGCAGATTGCATAAAAGGAGTGTTTCAAAACTACTCAATGAGAAGATAAGTTCAACTCTGTGAGTTGAATGTAGACATCAAAGGAGATTCTCATAGTGATTCTGTATAGTTTTTATGTGAACATATTTAATTTTCCACAGTAGGCCTCACAGCACTCCAAATATCCACTTGCAGATTCTAAAAAAGAGAGATTCTAAACTGCTCAATCAAAAGATAGGTTCAACCCTTTGAGTTGAATGCACATATCACAAAAAAGTTTCTCAGAATGCTTCTGTGTAGTCGTTAGGTGAACATATTTGATTTTCCACAGTAGACCTCGCAGCGCTCCAAATATCCACTTGCAGATAATACAAAAAGAGAGATTAAAAACTACTCCATCAAAACATAGGTTCAACACGGTGAGTTGAATGCACACATCACGAAGAAGTTTCTGAGAATGCTCCTGTGTAGTTTTTATTTGAAGATATTTCCTTTTCCACCATAGGCCGCAAATGGTTCCAAATATCCACTTGCAGATTCTCCAAAAAGAGAGATTCAAAACTGCTCATTCAAAAGATAGGTTCAACTCTGTTATTTGAAAGCATACATCACAAAGAAGTTTGTCTTAATTCTTCTGTGTAGTTTTTATTTGAAGATATTTCCTTTTCCACCATAGGGCACAAAGGGCTCCAAATATCCACTTGCAGATTCTACAAAAAGAGAAATCCAAAACTGCTCAATAAGAAGACAATTTCAATTCTGTGAGTTGAATGCACACGTCACAAAGAAGTTTCTCAGAATCTTTCTGTGTAGTTTTTGTGTGAAGATATTTCCTTTTCCACAATAGGCCTCAAAGCTCTCCAAGCATCCACTTGAAGATTATGGAAATGAGAGATTCAAAACTGCTCAATCAAAAGATAGGTTCAACTCTGTGAGTTGAATGCATACATCACAAAAACGTTTCTCTGAATGCTTCTGTGTAGTTTTTATTTCAAGATATTTCCTTTTCCACAATAGGGTGTAAGGGTTCCAAATATCCACTTGCAGACTCTACAAAAAGGGAGATTCTAAACTGCTCAAACAAAAGATAGGTTCAACTCTGTGAGTTGAATGCGCACATCACAGAGAAGTTTCTCAGAATGCATCTGAGTAGTTTTTATATGAAACTATTTTTTTAAATAGTCCTCAAAGGGCCCCAATTATCCACTTACAGAGTCTACAAAAAGAGTGTTTTGAAACTAGTCAATCAAAAGAAAGATTCAACTCTGTTGGATGAATGCACAGATCACAAAGAAGTTTCTCAGAATCCTTCAGTGTAGTTTTTATGATGATATTTCCTTTTCCACAATAGGCCTCAAAGGGCTCCAAATATAAATTTGCAGATTCTAAAAAAACAGAGTTTCAAAACTGCTCCATCAAAACTAACGTTCAACTCTGTGAGATGAATGAACACATCACAAAGGAGTTTCTCAGAATGCTTCTGTGTATTTTTAATCTGAAGATATTTGCTCTTCCACGGTAGGCCTCAAAGTGTTGCAAATATTCACTTGCAGATTCTACGAAAAGAGATATTCAAAACTGCCCAATTATAAGATAGGTTCAACCCTGTGAGATGAATACACATCACAAAGAAGTTTCTCAGAATGCTTCTGAGTAGTTTTTATTTGAAGATATCTCCTTTTCCACAATAGGCCTCAAAGGGCTCCAATTATGCACTTTCAGATTCTACAAAAAGAGTGTTTCAAAACTGCTCAATCATAAAATAAGTTCAAATTTGTGAGATGAATGCACACATCACAAATAAGTTTCTCAGAATGCTTCTGTGTAGCTTTTATGTGATGATATTTCCTTTTCAACAATAGGCCACAAAGAGCTCCAAATATGCACATGCAGATTCTACCAAAAGACTTTTTCAAAATTGCTCAATCAAAAGAAAGTTTCAACACTGTGAGATGAATCCACACATCAAAAAGTAGTTCTCAGAATGTTTCTGGGTTGTTTTTATTTGAAGATATTTCCTTTTCCACCATAGGCTGCAAAGGGCTACAAATATCCACATGCGGATCCTGCAAAAAGAGAGATTCAAAACTGCACAATCAAAAGATTGGTTCAACACTATGAGTTGAATACACACATCATGAAGAAGTTTCTTGGAATGTTTTTTGTAATTTTTATGTGAAGATATTTGCTTTTCCACAGTAGTCCTCAAAGGGCTCAAAATATCCACCTGTATATTCTGCAAAAAGAGAGATTCCAAACAGCTCAATCAAAATATAGGTTCAACTCTGTAAGATGAATGCACACATTGCAAAGAAGTTTCTCAAAATGTTTCTGTGTAGTTCTTATTTGAAGATATTTCCTTTTCCACCATAGGCCAAAAGGGGCTCCAAATATCAATTTGCACATTCTGCAAAAAGAGAGATTCAAAACTGCTCAATCAAAAGATAGGTTCAGCTCTGAGTTGAATGCACACATCACACTGAAGTTTCTCAGAACGCTCCTGTGTAGTTTTTATGTGAACATATTTGATTTTCCACATTAGGCCTGACAACGCTCCCAATATCCACCTGCAGATTCTACAAAAAGAGAGATTCAAAACTGCTCAATCAAAAGACGGATTCAACTCTGTGAGTTGAATGCACACATCACAGAGATGTTTTTGAGAAAGGTTCTGTGTAGTTTTTATTTGAAGATATTTCCTATTCCACCACAGGGCAAAAAGCACTCCAAATATCCACTTGCAGATTCTAGGAAAAGACTGTTTCAAAACTGCTCAATCATAAGATATGTTCAGCCCTGTAAGATGAATGCATGCATTCTAAAGGAGTTTCTGAGCATGCTTCTGTGTAGTTTTTATCTGAAGATATTTGCTTTTCCACGGTAGGCCTCACAGTGCTCCAAATATCCAATTGTAAATTCTTTAAAAAGAGTGTTTCAAAACTGCTCAATCTTAAGATAAGTTCAACCCTATGAGATGACTACACACATCACAAAATAGTTTCTCAGAATGTTTCTGTGTAGTTTTTATTTGAAGATATTTCCTTTTCCACCATAGGCCCCAAAGTGTTCCAAATATCCACTTACAGATTCTGCAAAAAGAGAGATTCAAAACTACCCAATCAAAGGATAGGTTCAACCCTGTGACATGAATGCACACATTACAAAGAAGTTTCTGAGACTTATTCTGTGTAGTTTTTAGGTGAAGATATTTGCTTTTCCACAGTAGGCCACAGAGGGCTCCAAATATCCACCTGCAGATTCTGCAAAAAGCGAGATTCAAAACTGCTCAATCAAAAGATAGATTCAACCCTGTGAGTTGAATGCACACATCACAAAGAAGTTTCTGAGAATGCTTCTGTGTAGTTTTTATTTGAAGACATTTCCTTTCCCACCATAGGGCACAAAGTGCTCAAAATATCCACTTGCAGATTCTACAAAAGAGATATTCAAAACTTCTCAATGAGAAGATAAGTTCAACTCTGTGAGTTGAATTCACACTTCACAAAGAAATTTCTACGAATGCTTCTGTCTAATTTTTAGGTGAAGATATTTCCCTTTCCAAAATAGGCCTCAAAGGGCTCCAAATATCCACTTGCAGATTCTACAAAAAGAGTATTTCCAAGCTGCTCAATGAAAAGAAAGTTTCAAACCAGTGAGATGAATGCACACATCACAAAGAAGTTTCTCAGAATTTTTTCTGTAGTTTTAATTGGAAGATATTTCCTTTTCCACCATAGGCTGCAAAGGGTGCCAAATATCCACTTGCAGATTCTGCAAAAAGAGAGATTCAAAATTGCTCAATCAAAAGATAGGTTCAACTCTGTGAGTTCAATGCACATCTCACAAATAAGTTTCTCAGAATGCTTCTGTGTAGTTTTTATTTGAACATATTCCCTTTTCCACAATAGGCATCCGAGATCTCTGAACATCTACTTGTAATTTCTACAAAAAGAGAGATTCAAAACTGCTCAATCAAAAGATTGGTTCATCTCTGTGTGTTCAATGCAAACATCACAAAGAAGTTTGTCAGAATGCTTCTGTGTAGTTTTTATGTGAACATATTTGATTTTCCAGTTAGCCTAACTGTGCTCCAAATATCCACTTGCGGATTCTACAAAAAGAGAGACTCAAAACTGCTCAATCAAAAGATAGATTCAACACTCTTAGTTGAATGCACACATAACGAAGAAGTTTTTGAGAATGTTTCTGTTAATTTTGTTATTTGAAGATACTTCCTTTTCCACCATGGGCAAAAAGCACAAAAAATACCACTTGCAGGTTCTATAAAAAGTGTGAACTGAAGATGGCCGAATAGGAAAAGCTCCGGTCTACAGCCCCCCGCGTGAGCTATGCAAAAGACAGCTGATTTCTGCATTTCCATCTGAGGTACCAGGTTCATCTCACTAGGGAGTTCCAGACAGTGGGCGCAGGTCAGTGGATGCGCACACCGTGCATGAATTGAAGAAGGGCGAGGCATTGCCTCACTCAGGAAGCACAAGGGGTCAGGGAGTTCCCTTTCCTACACAAAGAAAGGGGTGACAGACGGCACCTGGAAAATCAGGTCACTCTTACCCGAATACTGTGCTTTTCTGAAGGGCTTAAAAAACGGTGCACCAGGAGATTGTATCCCGCACCTGGCTCAGAGGGTCCTACACCCGCGGAGTCTCACTGATTGCTAGCACAGCAGTCTGAGATCAAACTGCAAGGCGACAGCTAGGCTGGGGGAGGGGCGCCTGCCATTGCCCAGGCTCGCTTAGGTAAACAAAGCAGCCTGGAAGCTTGAACTGGGTGGAGCCCACCACAGCTCAAGGAGGCCTGCCTGCCTCTGTAGGCTCCACCTCTGGGGGCAGGGCACAGACAAACAAAAAGACAGCAGTAACCTCTGCAGACTTAAATGTCCCTCTCTGACAGCTTTGAAGAGAGCAGTGGTTCTCCCAGAATAGAACTGGAGATCTGAGAATGGGCAGACTGCCTCCTCAAGTGGGTCCCTGACTCCTGAACCCCGAGCAGCCTAAGTGGGATGCACCCCCCAGTAGGGGCAGACTGACACCTCACACGGCCGGCTGGGTACTCCAACAGACCTGCAGCTGAGGGTCCTGTCAGTTAGTAGGAAAACTAACAAACTGAAAGGACATCCACACCAAAAACCCATCTGTACATCACCATCATCAAAGACCAAAAGTAGATAAAACCACAAAGATGGGGAAACACAGAGCAGAAAAACTGGAAACTCTAAAAAGCAGAGCACCTCTCCTCCTCCAAAGGAACACAGTTCCTCACCAGCAACAGATCAAAGCTGGATGGAGAATGACCTTGATGAGCTGAGAGAAGAAGGCTTCAGACTATCAAATTACTCTGAGCTATGGGAGCATATTCAAACCAAAGGCAAAGAAGATGAAAATTTTGAAAAAAAATATAGAAGAATGTATAACTAGAATAACCAATTCAGAGAAGTGCTTAAAGGAGCTGATGGAGCTGAAAACCAAGGCTCGAGAACTATGTGAAGAATGCAGAAGCCTCAGGAGCCAATGTGATCAAATGGAAGAAAGGATATCAATGATGGAAGATGAAATTAATGAAATGAAGCGAGAGGGAAGTTTAGAGAAAAAAGAATAAGAAGAAATGAGCAAAGCCTCCAAGAAATATGGGACTATGTGAAAAGACCTAATCTTTATCTGATTGGTGTACCTGAAAGTGACGGGGAGAATGGAACCAAGTTGGAAAACACTCTGCAGGATATTATCCAGGAGAACTTCCCCAATCTAGCAAGGCAGGCCAACATTCAGATTCAGGGAATACAGAGAATGCCACAAAGATAATCCTCGAGAAGAGCAACTCCAAGAAACATAATTGTCAGATTCACCGAAGTAGAAATGAAGCAAAAATGTTAAGGGCAGCCAGAGAGAAAAGTCGGGTTATGCACAAAGGTAAGCCCATCAGACTAACAGTGGATCTCTCAGCAGAAACTCTATAAGCCAGAAGAGAGTGGGGACCAATATTCAACATTCTTAAAGAAAAGAATTTTCAACCCAGAATGTCATATCCAGCCAAACTAAGCTTCACAAGTGAAGGAGAAATAAAATACTTTACAGACAAGCAAATGCTGAGAGATTTTGTCACCACCAGGCCTGTCCTAAAAGAGCTCCTGAAGGAAGTGCTAAACATGGAAAGGCATAACCGGTACCAGCCACTGCAAAATCATGCCAAAATGTAAAGACCATCGAGACTTGGAAGAGACTGTATCAACTATCGTGCAAAATAACCAGCTAACATCATAATGACAGGATCAGATTCACACATAACAATATTAACTTTAAATGTAAATGGACTAAAGGCTCCCATTAAAAGACACAGACTGGCAAATTGGATAAAGAGTCAAGGCCCATCAGTGTGCTGTATTCAGGAAACCCATCTCACGTGCAGAGACACACATAGCCTCAAAATAAAAGGATGGAGGAAGATCTACCAAGCAAATGGAAAACAAAAAAAGGCATGGGTTGCAATCCTAGTCTCTGATAAAATAGACTTTAAACCAGCAAAGATCAAAAGAGACAAAGAAGGCCATTACATAATGGTAAAGGGATAAATTCAACAAGAAGAGCTAACTATCCTAAATATATATGCACCCAATACAGGAGCACCCAGATTCATAAAGCAAGTCCTGAGTGACCTACAAAGAGACTTAGACTCCAACACATTAATAAAGGGAGACTTTAACACTCCACTTTCAACATTAGACAGATCAATGAGACAGAAATTCAACAAGGACACCCAAGAATTGAACTCAGCTCTGCACCAAGCGGACCTAATAGACAGCTACAGAACTCTCCAACCCAAATCAACAGAATATACATTTTTTTCAGCACCACACCACACCTATTCCAAAATTGACCACATAGTTTGAAGTAAAGCTCTCCTCAGTAAACGTAAAAGAACAGAAATTATAACAAACTATCTGTCAGATCACAGTGCAATCAAGCTATAACTCAGGATTAAGAATCACACTCAAAACCACTCAACTACGTGGAAACTGAAGAACTTGCTCCTGAATGACTACTGGATACATAACAAAATGAAGGCAGAAATAAAGATGTTCTTTGAAACCAAAGAGAACCAAGATACAACATACCAGAATCTCTGGTATGCACTCAAAGCAGTGTGTAGAGGGAAATTTATAGCACTAAATGCCCACAACAGAAAGCAGGAAAGATCCAAAATTGACACCCTAACATCATAATTAAAAGAACTAGAAAAGCAAGAGCAAACACATTCAAAAGCTAGCAGAAGGCAAGAAATAACTAAAATCTGAGCAGAACTGAAGGTAATAGAGTCACAAAAAACCCTTCAAAAAATTAATGAATCCAGGAGCTGGTTTTTTGAAAGGATCAACAAAATTGAAAGACTGCTAGCAAGATTAATAAAGAAAAAAAGAGAGAAAAATCAAATAGATGCAATAAAAAATGATAAAGGGGATATCACCACCGATCCCACAGAAATACAAACTACCATCAGAGAATACTACAAACACCTCTCCGCAAATAAACTAGAAAATCTAGAAGAAATGGATAAATTCCATGACACATGCACTCTCCCAAGACTAAACCAGGAAGAAGTTGAATCTCTGAATAGACCAATAACAGGAGCTGAAATTGTGGCAATAATCAATAGCTTACCAACCAAAAAAAGTCCAGGACCAGAAGGATTCCCAGCCGATTTCTACCAGAGGTACAAGGAGGAGCTGGTACTATTTCTTCTGAAACTATTCCAATCAATAGTAAAAGAGGGAATCCTCCCTAACTCATTGTATGAGGTCAGCATGATCCTGATATCAAAGCCGGGCAGAGACACAACCAAAAAAGAGAATTTTAGACCAATATCCTTGATGAACATTGGTGCAAAAATCCTCAATAAAATACTGGCAAACCGAACCCAGCAGCACATCAAAAAGCTTGTCCACCATGATCAAGTGGGCTTCATCCCTGGGATGCAGGGCTGGTTCAATATACACAAATCAATAAATGTAATCCAGAATATAAACAGAACGAAAGACCAAAACGACATGATTATCTCAATAGATGCAGAAAATGCCTTTGACAAAATTCAACAATGCTTCATGCTAAAAACTCTCAATAAAATAGGTATTTTTGGGGCATATCTCAAAATAATAAGAGCTATCTATGACAAACCCACAGCCAATATCATACTGAATGGGCAAAAACAGGAAGCATTCTCTTTGAAAACTGGCACAAGACAGGGATGCCCTCTCTCACCACTCCTATTCAACATAGTGTTGGAAGTTCTGGCCAGGGCAATTAGGCAGGAAAAGGAAATAAAGGGTATTCAATTAGGAAAAAAGGAAGTCAAATTGTCCCTGTTTGCAGACGACATGATTGTATATCTAGAAAACCCCCATTGTCTCAGCCCAAAATCTCCTTAAGCTGTTAAGCAACTTCAACAAAGTTTCAGGATACAAAATCAATGTACAAAAATCACAAGCATTCTTACACACCAACATCAGACAAACAGAGAGCCAAATCGTGAGTGAACTCCCATTCACAATTGCTTCAAAGGGAATGAAATACCTAGGAATCCATCTTACAAGGGGCGTGAAGGACCTCTTCAAGGAGAACTACAAACCACTACTCAAGGAAATAAAAGAGGATACAAACAAATGGAAGAACATTCCATGCTCATGGGTAGGAAGAATCAATATCGTGAAAATGGCCATACTGCCCAAGGCAATTTACAGATTCAATGCCATCCCCATCAAGCTACCAATGACTTTCTTCACAGAATTGGAAAAACTACTTCAAATTTCATATGGAACCAAAAAAGAGCCACATCGCCAAGTCAATCCTAAGCCAAAAGAACAAAGCTGGAGGCATCACACTACCTGACTTCAAACTATACTACAAGTCTACAGTTACCAAAAGAGCATGGTACTGGTACGAAAACAGAGATATAGATCAATGGAACAGAACAGAGCCGTCAGAAATAATGCCAAATATCTACAACTATCTGATCTTTGACAAACCTGACAAAAACAAGCAATGGGGAAAGGATTCCCTGTTTAATAAATGGTGCTGGGAAACTGTCTAGCCATATGTAGAAAGCTGAAACTGGATCCCTTCCTTACACTTTATACAAAAATCAATTCAACATGGATTAAAGACTTAAACGTTAGACCTAAAACCATAAAAACCCTAGAAGAAATCCTAGGCATTACCAATCAGGACATAGGCATGGGCAAGGGCTTCATATCTAAAACACCAAAAGCAATGGCAACGAAAGCCAAAATTGACAAATTGGATCTAATTAAACTAAAGAGCTTCTGCACAACAAAAGAAACTACCATCAGAGTGAACAGGCAGCCTACAAAATGGGAGAAAATTTTCACAACTTACTCATCTGACAAAGGGCTAATATCCAGAATCTACAATGAACTCCAACAAATTTACAAGAAAAAAACAAACAACTCCATAAAAATGTGGGCGAAGGACATGAACAGACACTTCTCAAAAGAAGACATTTATGCAGCCAAAAAACATGAAAAAATGCTCACCATCACTGGCCATCAGAGAAACGCAAATCAAAACCACAATGAGATACCATCTCACACCAGTTAGAATGGCAATCATTAAATAGTCAGGAAACAACAGGTGCTGGAGAGGATGTGGAGAATTAGGAACACTTTTACAGTTGGTGGGACTCTAAACTAGTTCAACCATTGTGGAAGTCAGTGTGGCATTTCCTCAGGGATCTAGAACTAGAAATTCCATTTGACCCAGCCATCCCATTACTGGGTATATACCCAAAGGACTATATATCATGCTGCAATAAAGACACATGCACACGTAAGCAACACAAATGTCCAACAATGATAGACTGGATTAAGAAAATGTGGCACATATACACCATGGAATACTATACAGCCATATAAAATGATGAGTTCATGTCCTTTGTAGGAACATGGATGAAATTGGAAATCATCATTCTCAGTAAACTATCGCAAGAACCAAAAACCAAACACTGCATATTCTCACTCATAGGTGGGAATTGAACAATGAGAACACATGGATACAGGAAGGAGATCATCACACTCTGAGGACTGTTGTGGGGTGGGGGGAGGGGAGAGGGACAGCATTGGGAGATATACCTAATGCTAGGTGAGGAGTTAGTGGGTGCAGCGCACCAGCATGGCACATGTATACATATTTAACTAACCTGCACATTGTGCACATGTACACTAAAACCTAAAGTATAATAACAATAAATTAATTAATTTAAAAAAGTATGAACTGCTGAATCATAAGATAGCTTCAAACTTGTGAGATGAATGCACACATCACAAAGAAGTTTCTCACAATGTTTCTGTGTAATTTTTTTTTTTGAAGATATTTCCTTTTCCACCATAGGGTCCAAAGGGCTCCAAATATCCACGTGCAGATTCTACAAAAAGAGAGATTCTAAAATGCTCAATCAAAAGATAGATTCAATTCTGTGAGTTAAATGCACACATCACAAAGAAGTTTCTTAGAATGCTTCTGAGTAGTTTTTATCTGAAGATATTTCCTTTTCCACAATAGGCCTCATAGGGCTCAAATTATCCTCTTGCAGATTCTAGAAAAAGATTGTTTCAAAACTGCTCAATCAAAACAAAGTTTCACCTCAGTGAGTTGAATGCACACATCCAAAGAGGTTTTTCAGAATGCTTCTGTGTAGTTTTTATCTGAAGATATTTGGTTTTCCACGGTAGGCCTCAAAGGGCTCCAAATATTCACTTGCAGATTCTACAAAAAGAGTGTTTCAAAACTTCTCAATGATAAGATCAGTTCAACGCTGTGAGATGAGTGCCCTCCTCAAAATGATTCTCAGAATGTTTCTGTGCAGTTTTTATTGGAAGATATATCCATTTCCACCATAGGCCACAAAGGGCTCCAAATATCCTCTTGCAGATTCTGCAAAAGAGAGATTCAAAACTGCTCAATCAAAAGGTTCAACTCTGTGAGTTGATTGCACACATCCCAAAGAAGTTTTTCTGAATGCTTCTGTGTAGTTTTTATGAGAAGATATTTGCTTTTCCACATTAGGCCTCAAATGTCTCCAAATATCCACCTGCAGATTCTGCAAAATGAGTGATTCAAAATGGCTAAATCAAAAGACAGGTTCAGCTCTATGAGTTCAATGCATACATCACAAGGAACTTTCTCTGAATGATTTTCTGTACTTTTTATTTGAAGATATTTCCTTTTCCACCATACGGCACAAAGGGCTCCAAATATCCACTTGCAGATTCTCCAAAAAGAGAGATTCAAAACTGCTCAATGGGAAGATAAGATCAACTGTGTGATTTGAATGTACACCTTGCAAAGAAGTTTCTCAGAAAGTTTCTGTGTAGTTTTTATGTGAATATATTTCCTTTTCCACAAAGCCTCAAAGCTCTCCAAACATCCACTTGCAGATTCTCCAAAAAGAGAGATTCAATACTTCTCAATCAAAAGATTGGTTCAACTCTGTGAGTTGAATGCACACATCATAAAGAAGTTTCTCAGAATGCTTCTGTGTGGTTTTATTGGAAAGTATTTTATTTTCCACAGTAGGAGTCACTGTGCTCCAAATATCCACTTGCAGATTCTATGAACAGAGAAATCCAAACGGCTCAATAGAAAGGTAGGAACAACTCACTGAGTTGAATGCACACATCACGAAAAGTTTCTTAGAATGCTTCTGAGTAGTTTTCATTTGAAGATATTTCCTTTTCCACAATAGGTGGCAAAGGGCTCCAAATATCCACTTGTAGATCCTTCAGAAAGAGAGATTCAAAACTGCTCAATGAGAAGATAAGTTCAAGTCTGTGAATTGAATGCACACATTTCAAAGAAGTTTCTGAGAATGCTTCTGTGTAGTATTTATTTGAAGTTATTTCCTTTTCCATCACAGGGCACAAAGTGCTCTAAATATCCACTTGCAGATTCTACAAAAAGAGAGATTCTAAGCTGCTCCATCAAAAGATAGATTCAACTCTGTGAGTTGAATGCAAACATTACAAAGAAGTTTCTCAAAATGCTTCTGAGTAGTTTTTATGTGAAGATATTTCCTATCCCACAGCAGGCCTCAAAGGGCTTCAATTATCCACTTGCAGATTCTACGAAAAGAGTGTGTCAAAACTGCTCAATCAAAAGAAACTTTCAATTCTGTGAGATGAATGCACACATCTCAAAGAAGTTTCTCAGAATGCTTCTGTGCAGTTTTCATGTGAAGAGATTTCCTTTTCCACCATAGGCAACAAAGGACTGCAAATATTCACTTGCAGCTTCTACAAAAAGAGGGTTCCAAAACTGCTCAATCAAAAGAAAGTTTCAACTCTGTGAGATGAATGCACACATCCCAAGAAGTTTCTCAGAATTCTTCTGTGTAGTTTTTGTCTGAAGATATTTATTTTTCCACGGTGGGCCTCATAGCACTCTCAATATCCACTTGCAGACTGTACAAAAAGACTGTTTCAAAACTGCTCAAGCATAAGTTAGCTTCAACACTGTGAGATGAATGCACATATCACAATGAAGTTTCTCCGAAAGTTTCTGTGTAGTTTTTATTTGAAGATATTTCCTTTTCCACCATAGGCCAGAAAGGGCTAAAAATATCCACTTGCAGATTCTGGAAGAGACAGATTAAAAACTGCTCAATCTAAAGATGGGTTCAACTCTGGGAGTTGAATGCATGCATCACAAAGAAGTTTCTCAGAATCATTCTGTGTAGTTTTTATGTGAAGATATTTGCTTTTCCACTATAAGCCTCAAAGGGCTCCAAATATCCACCTGCAGATTCTGCAAAAAGAGAGATTCAAAACTACTCGATCAAAAGACAGGTTCAACACTATGAGCTGAATGCACACATCACAAAGTAGTTTCTCTGATTGTTTCTATGTAGTTTTTATTTGAAGATATTTCCTTTTCCACCATATTACGCAAAGGGCTCCAAATATCCACTTGCAGATTCTACAAAATGAGAGATTCAAAACTTCTCAATGAGAAGATAAGTTCAACTCTATGAGTTGAACGCACAGCTCACAAAGAAGTTTACAGAATGCTTCTGTGTAGTATTTATGTGAAGATATTTCCTTTTCCACAGTAAGATTCACAGCTCTCCAAACACCCATTTGCAGATTCTGCAAAAAGAGAGATTCAAAACTGCTCAATAAAAAGATAAGCTCAATTCTTTGAGTTGAATGCACACATCCCAAAGAAGTTTCTCAGAATATTTCTGTGTTGTTTTTATGTGAAGATATTTCCTTTTCCATCATAGAGGTCAAAGAGCACCAAATATCCACTTGCAGTTTCTACAAAAAGAGTGTTTCAAAACTGCTCCATTAAAAGAAAGTTACAACATTGTCTGCTCCATTAAAAGAAAGTTACAACACTGAGTTGAATGTGCACATCAAAAAGCAGTTTCGGAGAATTCTTCTGACAAGATTTTATGTGAAGATAATTCTCTTTCCACTGAAGGCTTCAAAGCGCTTCAAAAGTCCACTTGCATATTCTACAAAAGGAGTGTTTCAAAACTGCTCAATGAAAAGTTATGTTCAACTCTGTGAGTTGAAAGCACACACCACAAAGAATTTTCTGAGAATGCTTCTGTTTAGTTTTATGTGAAGATAATCCCATATCCAATGAAGGCCTCAAAGCGGTCCAAATATCCACTTGCAGATCCTACAAAAAGAGTGTTTCACAACTTCTCTATGAATAGGTATGTTCAACTTTGTGAGTTGAATGCAAACATAACAAATAAATTTCTGAGAATGCTTCTGTCTAGTTTTTATAAGAAGATATTACCTTTTCCACCATAGCCCTCAAAGCACTACAAATGTACATTTGCAGATTCTACAAAAAGAGTGTTTAAAAAGTCCTCTATCAAAAGAAATGTTCAACTCTCTGAGTTGAATGCACACATCACAAAGTAGTTTCTAACAATGTTTCTGTCTAGTTTTTATTCCAAGATATTTCCGTTTCCAATGAGGGCTTCAAAGGGCTTCAAATTTCCACTTGCAGATTCTATAAAACCAGAATTTCAAAACTGCTCTATGAAAAGTTATGTTCAACTCTGTGAGATGAATGCAAACACCATAAAGAAGTTTCTGAGAATTCTTCTGTATAGTTTTTATATGAAGATATATCCTTTTCCATGGAAGGCCTCAAAGAGCTGCAAATGTCCACTTGCAGATTCTACAGATTCAAAACTGCTCTATCAAAGGGAAGGTTCAACTCTGCGAGTTGAATGTGCATATCACAAAGAAATTTCAGAGAATGCTTCTCTGTAGTTTCTACATGAAGATATTCCCCTTTCCAACGAAGGCCTCAAAAACGGTGCAAATATCCACTTGCACATCCTACAAAAAGAGTGTTTCAAAACTGCTCTATCAAAAGGAAAGTTGAACTCCGTTAGTTGAATTTACACATCACAAACAAGTTTCTGAGAATAATTCTGTCTAGTTTTTATGTGAGGATATTCCCAATGATGGCTTCAAAGCAGTCCAAATATCCACTTGCAGATTTTACAAAAAGAGTTTTTCAAAAGGCTCTATCAAACGGAAGGTTCAACTCTGTAAGTTGAATGCACACATCACAAAGAAGTTTCTGAAAATGCTTCTGTCTAGTTTTTATTTGAAGATATTCCCATTTACAATGAAGGGTCTCAAAGTGGTCCAAATATCCACTTGCAGGTTCTAAAAAGAGTGTTTCAAAACTGCTCTATCAAAAGGAAAGTTCAACTCTGTCAGTTGAATGCACACATCACAAAGAAGTTTCTGAGAATGCTTCTATCTAGTTTTTATGCGAAGATATTCCCATTTCCAACGAAGGCCTCAAAAGGGTCCAAATATCCACTTGCAGTTTCTTCTAAAAGGGTGTTTCACGACTGCTCTATGAAGAGGTATGCTCAACGCTGTGAGTTGTATGCAAACATCAAAATGAAGTTTCTGAGAATGCTTCTGCCTAGTTTTTATTTCAAGATATTTCCTTATGCACCAAAGCCCTCAAAGAGCTACAAATGTCCACTTGCAGAATCTACAAAGGAGTGTTTCAAAACTGCTCTATCAAAAGGAAAGTTCAACTTTGTGAGTTGAATGCACACATCCCAAAGAAGTTTCTGAGAATGCTTCTGTCTAGTTTTCAGATGAAGATATTCCCGTTTCCAATGAAGACCACAAATCCGGTCCAAGTATCCACTTGCAGGTTCCTCAAAAAGCGTATTTCATAACTGCTCTATGAAAACGTATGTTCAAATCTGTGAGTTGAATTCACACATGACAAAGGAGTTTCTGAGAATGTTTCTGTTTAGATTTTATGTGAAGATATTCCCGTTTCCAACGAGGGCCTCAAATCCGTCCAAATATACCCTTGCAGTTCCTTCAAGAAGAGTGTTTCACAAATGCTGTATGAAAAGGAATGTTCAACTCTGTCAGTTTAATGCACACATTACAAAGAAGTCTCTGAGAATGCTGCTATCTAGTTTTTATTTGATGATATTTCCTTTCTAACCATAGCCCTCAAAGTGCTATAAATGTCCACATGCAGATTCTGAAGAAAAAGTGTTTCAAAACTGCTCTATCAAAAGAAAGGTTCAACTCTGTGAGTTGAATGTACACATCACAAAGTAGTTTCTGAGAATGCTTCTCTCTAGTTTTTACTTGAAGATATTCCCGTTTTCAATGAAGTCTTCAAAGCACTCCAAATATTCACTTGCAGATTCTACAAAGAGAGTGTTTCAAAGCTGCTCTATCAAAAGGAAAGTTCAACTCTCTGAGTTGAATGCACACATCACAAAGAAGTTTCTGAGGACAATTCCGTCTAGTTTTTATTTGAAGTCATTTCCTTTTCATTCATAGGTCTCAAAGTGCTCCAAATATCCACTTGCAGATTCTACAAAAAGAGTGTTTCCACAATCCTCTATCAAAGAGGAAGGCTCAAATCTGTGAGTTGAATGCACACGTCACAAAAAATTTTCTGAGAATGCGTCTGTCTAGTTTTTATGTGAAAATATTCCATTTTCTAACGAAGGACTCAAAGCGGCCTAACTTTGCAATTCCAGATTCTACAAACAGAGTGGCGAAAAACTGCTCTATGAAAAGTTACGTTCAAATCTGGGAGTTGAATGCACACATCACAAAGAAATTACTGAGAATCCTTCTGTCTAATTTTTATGTGAAGATATTCCCGTTTCCAATGAGGGCCTCAAGTCGGTCCAAATATCCACTTGCAAGTTCTTCAAAAAGATTGTTTCACAACTGTTCTATGAAAAGGAATGTTCGACTCTGTGAGCTGAATGCACACATCACAAATAAGTTTCTGAGAAAGCTTCTGTCTCTTTTTTATTTGAAGATATTTCCTTTTCCACCATAGCCCTCAATGTGCTACAAATGTACACATGCATATTCTACAAAAAGAGTGTTTCAAAACTGCTCTATCAAAAGAAATGTTCAACTCTGTGAGTTGAATGCACACATCACAAAGTAGTTTCGGAGCATACTTCCGTCTAGTTTTTATTTGAAGATATTCCCCTTATCTACAAAGGCATATAAGCGCTCCAAATATCCCATTGCAGATCCTACAAAAAGCGTGTTTCAAAACTGCCCTATCAAAAGGAAGGCTCAACTCTGTGAGTTGAATGCACACATCATGAAGAAGTTTCTGTGAATGCTTCTGTCTAGTTATTATGTGAAGATATTTCCTTTTCCACTGAAGGCTTCAAAGCACTCCAAATGTCCACTTGCAGATTCTGCAATAAAAGTGTTTCAAAACTTCTCTATCAAAATGAAAGTTCAACTCTGTGAGTAGAATGCACACATCACAAAGTAGTTTCTGAGAATGCTTCTGTCTAGTTTTTATGTGAAGATATTCCTGTTGCCAATGAAGGCCTCAAATCGGTCCACATATCCCCATGAAGATTCTACAAAAAGAATGTTTCAAAACTGCTCTTTCAAAAGGAAGGTTCAACTCTGTAAGTTGAATGCACACATCACAAAGTCGATTCGGAGAATGCTTCTGTCTAGTTTTTATGTGAAGATATTCCTGTTTTCAACAAAGGCCTCAAAGCGGTCCAAATATCCACTTGCAGATTCTACAAAAATAGTGTTTCAAAACTGCTCTATGAAAGGTTATGTTCCACTCTGTGAGTAGAATGCACAAATCACAGAGAAGTTTCTGAGAATGCTTCTGTCTAGTTTTTATGTGAAGATATACTCGTTTCCAATGAAGGCCTAAAAATGGTGCAAACATCACTTTGCAGATTCTACAAAAAGAGTGTTTCATAACTGCTCTATCAAAAGGAAGTTTCAACTGTGTGAGATGAACGCAAACATCACAATGTTGTTTGTGAGAATGCTTCTGTCAAGTTTTTATGTGACGATATTCCCGTTTCCAACAAAGTCTTCAAAGTACTCCAAATATCCACTTGCACATTGTACAAATGGGGTTTTCAAAACAGCTCTATCAAAAGGAAGGTTGAACTCCGTGAGTTGAATGCACACAACATAAAAAAGTTTCTAACAATGCTTCTGTCTATTTTTTATGAGAGGAAATTCCCACTTCAAATGAAGGCCTCAAAGCAGTTCAAATATGCACTTGCAGATTCCACAAAAAGAGTGCTTCAAAACAACTCTAGGAAAAGTTGTGCTCAACTCCGTGAGTTGAATGCACACATCACAGACATTTTTCGGAGAATGTTTCTGTCTAGTTTTATGTGAAGATATTACTGTTTCCAACCTAGGCCCCAAATTGGTCCAAATATCCACTTCCACGTTCTTCAAAAAGAGTGTTTCATAACTGCTCTAAGAAAAGTTATGTTCAATTCTGTGAGTTGAATGCAAACATCACAAAGAAGTTTCTGAGAATGCTTCTGTCTAGGTTTTATGTGAAGGTATTTCCTTTTCTACCATAGGTCTCAAAGCGATCAAAATATCCACTTGCAGATTCCACAAAAAGAGTTTTTCAAAACTGCTCTATCAAAAGGAAGGCTCAATTCTGTGAGTTGAATGCACACATCACAAAGTACATTTTGATAATGCTTCTGTCTAGTTCTTATTTGAAGATATTCCCTTTTCCAATGAAGACTTCAAAGTGCTCCAAATATCCACTTGCAGATTCTACAAAAAGAGTGTTTCAAAACTGCTCTATCAAAAGGAAGTTTCAACCCGGTGAGTTGAAGGCCCACATCACAAAGAAGCTTCTGAGAATGCTTCTGTCTAGTTTTTTTGTTAAGATATTTCCTTTCCTACCATAGTCCTCAAAGCACTCCAAATATCCACCTGCATATTCTACAAAAGAAGTGTTTCAAAACTAGTCTATCAAATGGAAAGTTTAACTCTGTGAGTTGAATGCATACATCACAAAGAAGTTTCTGAGAATGCTTCTGTCTAGTTTTCATGTGAAGATATTCCCGTTTCCAACGAAGGCCTCAAAGCAGTCCAAATTTCCACCTGCAGATTCTACAAAAAGAGTGTTTCACAACTGCTCTATGAAAAATTATATTCAACTCTGTGAGTGCAGTGCACGCATCACAAAGTAGTTTCTGAGAAGGCTTTTGTCTAGTTTTTTTTTTGAAGTTATTCCCTTTTCCACTGTAGCCCTCATAGCGCTACAAATGTCCACTTCCAGAATCCACAAAAAGAGTGTTTCAAAACTACTCTATCAAAAGAAAGGTTGAACTCTGTGATTTGAATGCACACATAGCATAGAGTTTTCTGAGACTTCTTCTGTCTAGTTTTTATTTGTAGACATTCCTGTTTCCAAGCAAATCTTCAAAGTGCTTCAAATGTCCACTTTCAGATACTACAAAAAGTGTGTTTCAAAACTGCTGTAGGAAACGGAAGGTTCAGCTCTGTGAGTTGAATTCGCCCATCACAAAGAACTTTTTGAGTCTGCTTCTGCCTAGTTTCTATGGGAAGATATTCCCGTTTCCAACGAATGCCTTAAAAAGTTCCAAATATCACCTTGGAGATTCTCCAAAAAGAGTGTTTCAAAACTGCTCTAACTAAAGGAAGGTTCAACTCCGTGTGTTGAATGAACACATCCCAAAGAAGTTTCTGAAAATGCTTCTGTCTAGTTTTCATGTGAAGATATTCCCGTTTCTAACGAAGGCCTCATAGTTTTTATACAGAGGCCTCAAATCGGTCAAGTATCCCCTGGCAGATTCTTTAAAAAGAGTGATTCAAAACAGCTCTCTGAAAAGGAAGGTTCAATTCTGTGAGTTGAATACACACATCACAAAGAAGTTTCTGAGAATGCTTCTGTCCAGTTTTTATATGAAGATAGTCCCTTTTCCATGAAGACCTCAAAGCGGTCCAAATATCCACTTGCAGATTCTCCAAAAAGAGTGTTTCAAAACTGCTCTCAGAAAAGATATGCTCAACTTCGTGATTTGAATGCACACATCACAAAGAAATTTCTGAGAATGCTTCTCTCTAGTTTTTATTTGAAGTTATTTCCTTTTCCACCATAGCCCACAAAGCGCTTCAAATATCCCTTTCAGATTCTAAAATAAGAGTGTTTTAAAACTGTTCTATCAAAAGAAACGTTCAACGCTGTCAGTTGAATGCACACATCACAAAGTAGTTTCTGAGAATGTTTCTGTCTAGTATTTATTTGAAGATATTCTTGTTTCCAATGAAATCTTCAAAGTACTACAAATATCCACTTTGAGATTCTACAAAAAGAGTGTTTAAAACTGCTATATCAAAATGAAGGTTCAACTCTGTGATTTCAATGCACACATCACAAAGAAGTTTCTGAGAATGCTTCTGTCTAGTTTTTATATGAAGATATTTTATTTTCCACAGAAATCCTCAAAGCGCTCCAAATGTCTACTTGCAGATTCTACAAAAAAAGGGTTTCAAAACTGCCCTATCAAAAGAAAAGTTCAACTCTGTGAGTAGAATGAACACACAACAAGGAAGTTTCTCAGAATCATTCTGTCTAATTTTTAAGTGAAGATTTTCCCGTTTCTAATTAAGGCCTCAAAACTGTGCAAATATCTACCTGCAGGTTCTACAAAGAGTGTTTCAAAACTGCTGCATCAAAAAGAATGTTCAACTCTGCGAGTTGAATGCACACGTCACAAAGAAGTTTCCGAGAATGCTTCTGTCTAGTTTTTATGTGAAGATATTCCTGTTTCCAATGAAGCCCACAAATCAGTCCAAATATCCACTTGCAGATTCTTCAAAAAGAGCGTTTCACAACTGCTCTAAGAAAAGGTATGTTCAACTCTGTGTGTTGAATGCAAACATCACCAAGTAGTTTCTGAGAATTCTTCTGTCTAGTTTTTATTTGAAGATATTTCCTTTTCCGCCATAACCCTGAAAGCGCTACAAAGGTCCACTTGCAGATTCTACAAAAAGAGTGTTCCAAAACTGCTCTCTCAAAACAAATATTCAACTGTGTGAGTTGAATGGATACATCACAAAGCAGATTCTGAGAAGGCTTCTGACTAGTTTTATTTGGAGATATTCCTGTTTCCAATGAAGGCTTTAATGCACTCCAAATATCCACTTGCAGATTTTAACAAAATAGTGTTTCAAAACTGCTCTATCAAAAGAAAGTTTCAACTCTGTGAGTTGAATGCACACATCACAAAGTAGTTTCTGAGACTGCTTATGTCTAGTTTTTATTTGAAGATATTCTGGTTTCCAACGAAGTCTTCAAAGCACTTTAAATACTCACTTGCACATTCTACAAATGGGGTTTTCAAAACTGCTCTATCAAAAGGAAGGTTCAACACTGTCAGTTGAATGCACACATCACAAAGGTGTTTCTGAGAATGCATCTGTCTAGTTTTTATGTGAAGTAACTCCCGTTTCCAACGAAGGCCTCAAAGCGATCCAAATATCCACTTGCAGATCCTACAAAAAGAGTGTCTCAAAACTGCTCTAGGAAAAGTTGTGTTCAACTCAGTGAGTTGAATGCACACATCACAAAGAATTTTCTGAGAATGTTTCTGTCCATTTTTATGTGAAGATATTCTCGTTTCCAACCTAGACCTCAAATGAGTACAATTATTCACTTTCAGGTTCTTCAAAAAGAGTGTTTCACAACTGTTCTATGAAAAGGTATCTTCAACTCTGTCAGTGGAACACAAACATCACAAAGAAGTTTCTGAGAATGCTTCTGTCTAGTTTATATTTGTAGATATTTCCCTTTCCACCACAGCCCTCAAATCACTACAAATGTCCACTTGCAGATTCTGCAAAAAGAGTGTTTCAAAACTGCTCTATCAAAAGAAGATTCAAATCTGTGATTTTAATGCACACATCACAAAGAAGTTTCTGATAATGCTTCTGTCTGGTTTTTATGTGAAGGTATATCCTATTCTATCAAAGGCGTTAAAGCACTCAGAATATCCAGTTGCAGATTCTACAAAAAGAGTGTTTAAAAACTGCTCTATCAAAAGGAAGGTTTAACTCTTTGAGTTGAATGCACACATCACAAAGACGTTTCTGAGAATGCTTCTGTCTAGTTTTTATTTGAAGATATTCCCATTTCCAACAAAGGCCTCAAAATGGTACAAATATCCCCTTGCAGATTCTACAAAAATATTGATTCAAAACTGCTCTATGAAAAGTTTTGTTCAAACCTGTGAGTTGAATGCACATATCAAGAAGACGTTTCTGAGAATGCTTCTGTCTAATTTTTATGTGAAGATATTCCCGTTTCCAAAACAGGCCTCTAAGTGGTCCCAATATCCACTTACAGATTCTACAAAAAGAGTGTCTCAAAACTGCTCTATGAAAAGCTATGTTCAACCCTGTTCGTCGAATGTACACATCACAAAGAAGTTTCTGAGAATGCTTCTGTCTAGTTTTTATGTGTAGATATTCCCGTTTCCAAAAAAGGCCTCAAAGAGGTCCGAATATCCACTTACAGATTCTAAAAAAAGAGTGTTTCAAAACTTCTCTATGAAACGTTATGTTCAACACTGTGAGTTGAATGCACACATCACAAAGATGTTTCTGAGAATGCTTCTGTCTGGTTTTCATGTGAAGATATTCCCCCTTCCAATGAAGGACTCAAATTGGTCCAAATATCCACCTGCAGGTTCTTCAAAAAGAGTGTTTCATAACTGCTCTATGAAAAGGTATGTTCAACTCTGTGAGTTGAATGTCCACATCACAAAAAAGTTTCTGTGAATGCTTCTGTCTAGTTTTTTTAAAAGATATTTCCATTTAGAACATAGCACTCAAAGCACTAGAAATGTCCATTTGCAGATTCTACAAAAAGAGCATTTCAAAACTGCTCTATCAAAGGAAAGATTCAACTCTGTGAGTGGAATGCACACCTCACAAAGAAGTTTCTGAGAATACTTCTGTCTAGTTTTTATGTGAAGTTATTTTCTTTTCTATCGTGGGCTTCACAATGCTTCAAATATCCACTTGCAGATTGTACAACAGTGTTAGAAAACTGCTCCATCAAAAGGAAGGTTCAACTCTGTGAGTTTAATGCACACATCACAAAGTAGTTTCTAAGAATGCTTCTGTCTAGTATTTATGTGAAGATATTCCCGTTTCCAACAAAAGCCTCAAAGCGGTCAAAATATCCAGTTGCAAATTCTACAAAAACAATTTTCAAAACTACTCTATCATAAGAATGTTTCAACTTTGTGAGTTGAATGCACACGTCACAAAGAAGTTTCTGAGAAAGCTTCTGTCTAGTTTTTATGTGAAGTTATTTGTGTTTCCAACGAAGGCCTCACAACAGTCCATATATCCCCATGCAGATCCTACAAAAAGAGTGTTTCAAAACTGCTGTATCAAAAAGAATGTTCAACTATGTGAGTTGAATGCACACATCAGAAAGAAGTTTCTGAGAATGCTTCTGTCTAGTTTTTATATGAAGATATTCCCGTTTCCAATGAAGGCCTCAAATCGGTCCAAATAGCCACTTTCAGTTTCTTCAAAAACAGTGTTTCACAACTGCTCTATGAAAAGGTGTGTTCAACACGGTGAGTGGAATGCAAACATCAAAAAGAAGTTTCTGAAAATGCTTCTGTCTAGTTTTAATTTTAATATATTCATTTTTCCACTATAGGCCTCAAAGTGCTACAAATGTCCTCTTTGGGATTCTACAAAAAGAGTGTTTCAAAGCTGCTCTATCAACAAAAAATTTCAGCTCTGAGAGTTGAATACACACATCACAAAGTTGTTTCTAAGAATGCTTCTGTCTAGATTTTATTTGAAAATATTCCCGTTTCCAATGAATGCTTCAAAACACTCCAAATATACACTTGCAGATTCTGCAAAAGGACTGTTTCAAAACTGCTCTCTCAAAAGGAAGGTTCAACTCTGTCAGGTGAATGCACACATCACAAAGAAGTTTCTGAGAATGTTTTGTCTAGTTTTTATGTGAAGATATATACTTTTCTACCATAGGCTTCAAAACGCTCCAAATATCCACTTGCAGATTCTACAAAAAGAGTTTTTCAAAACTGCTCTATCAAAAGGAAGTTTCAACTCTGTGAGTTGAATGCACACATAACAAAGAAGTTCCTGAGAGTGCTTCTGTCTACTTTTTATGTGAAGATATTTCCTTTTCCACCGAAGGCCTCAAAACGCTCCAAATGTAAACTTGCAGATTCTACAAAAAAGTTTTCCAAAACTGCCCTATCAAAAGGAAGGTTCAACTCTGTGTGTTGAAGGCGCACATCACAGAGAAGTTTTGGAGAATGTTTCTGTCTAGTTTTCATGTAAAGACGTTTTCTTTTCCACCGAAGGCCTCAAGGCACTCGAATTGTTTACTTGCACATTCCACAAAAAAAGGTTTCAAAACTGCTCCAACAAAAGTAAGTTTAAACTTCGTAAGTTGAATGCACACATCAAAAAGAAGTTTCTGAGAATGCTTCTGTCTAGTTTTTATGTGAAGATAATCCCGTTTGGAACAAAGGCCTCAAATCGGTCCAAATATCCCCTTGCAGATTCTACAAAAAGAGTATTTCAAAACTGCTCTACGAAAAGTTATGTTGAACTTGTGAGTTGAATGCACACATCACAAAGAAGTTTCTGAGAATGTGTCTGTCTAGTGTTTATGTGAAGATATTCCCGTTTCCAATGAAGACCTCAAAATGGTCTAAATATCCACTTGCATATTCTACGAAAAGAGGGTTTCAAAACTGCTCTATGAAAAGTTATGTTCCACTCGCTGAGTTGAATGCACACATCACAAAGTACATTGTGAGAATACTTCTTTCTAGTTTTTATTTGAAGGTATTTACTTTTCCAACATACCCTCAAAGTCCAAGAAATGTCCTCTTTCAGATTCTACAATAAGAGTGTCTCAAAACTGCTCTATAAAAAGGAATGTTCATCTCTGTGAGTTGAATGCACACATCACAAAGAAGTTTCTCAAAATGCTTCTGTCTAGTTTTTATGTGAAGGTATTCCAGTTTCCAATGAAGGACTCACAGCGTTCAAATTATCTGTTTGAAGGATCTTCAAAAAGAGTGTTTCACAACAGCTGTATGAAAAGGTATTTTCAACTCTGTGAGTTAAATGCTATCATCACAAATTAGTTTTTCAGAATGCTTCTATCCAGTTTTTATTTGAAGATATTTCCTTTTCCAACATAGCCCTCAAAACACTACAAATGTCTACTGGCAGATGCTACAAAACGAGTGTTTCAAAACTTTTCTATTAAAAGAAGTTTCAAGTCTGTGAGATAAATGCACTCATCAAAAAGTGGTTTCTGAGAGTGCTTCTGTCTAGTTTTTATTTGAAGATATTTCCGTTTCCAACGAAGGCTTCAAAGTGCTCCAAATATCCACTTGAAGATTCTATAAAAAGAGTATTTCAAAACTGCTCCATCAAAAGGAAGGTTCAACTCTGTGAGTTGAGTGCACACGTCACAAAGAAGTTTCTGAGGATGCTTCTGTCTAGTTGTCATTTGAAGATATTCCAGTTTCCAACAAAGGCCTCCCAGTGGTCCAAATATTCACTTGGAGATCCTACAAAAAGAGTGCTCTGAAGCTGCTCTATGAAAAGTTATATTCACCTCTGTGAGTTGAATGCACACATCACAAATAAGTCTCTGAGAATGCTTCTGCCTAGTTTTTATATGACGATATTTCCAATTACAACATAGCTCTCAAAGTGCTAGAAATCTCCATTTGCAGATTCTACAAATAGACTGTTTCAAAAGTGCTCTCTCAAAGGAGAGGTTCAACTCTGTTAGCGGAATGCACACATCATAAGGAAGTTTCTGAGAATGTTGCTGTCCAATTTTTATGTGAAGACATTTTCTTTTCTACCATAGGCTTCATGGCACTCCAAATATCCACTTGCAGATTCTACAAAAAGCGTGTTAGAAAACTGCTCTATCAAAAGGAAGGGTCAAATCTGTGAGTTGAATGCAGACATCACAAAGTAGTTTCTGAGAATGCTTCCGTCTAGTTTCTGTGTGAAATTATTCCCGTTTCCAGCAAAAGCCTCAAAGCGGTCCAAATATCCACTTGCAGATTCTACAAAAAGATTTTTCAAAACTGCTCTATCAAATAAAAGGTTCAATTCTGTGAGTTGAATGCACACATCACAAAGAAGTTTCTGAGAATGCTTCTGTCTAGTTTTTATGTGCAGATATTCCCGTTCCAACGAAGGCCTCAAAATACTCCAAATATACCCTTGCAGATTCTACAAAAAGAGTTTTTCAAAACTACTCTATCAACACGATGTTTCAATTCTTTGAGTTGAATGCACACATCACAAAGAAGTTTCTGAAAATGCTTTGTCTAGTTTTTATTTGGAGATATTTCCTTTTCCACCTTAGCCTTCAATGAGCTACAAATGTCCACTTGCAGATTCTACAAAAGGAGTGTTTCAAAACTGCTCTATCAAAAGAAAAGTTCAGCTCTGTTAAGTTCAACGCACACATCACAAAGTAGTTTCTGAGAATGCTTCTGTCTAGTTTTAATTTGAAGGTATTCACTTTTCCAATAAAGGCTTCTAAGCGTTCCAAATATCCACTTGCAAATTCCACCAAAAGAGTGTTCCAAAACTGCTCTATCAAAATGAAGATTCAACTCTGTGAGTTGAATGCACACTTAACAAAGAAGTTTTGGAGAATTCTTCTTTCTGGATTTTATGTGAAGATATTTCTTTCCCACCGAAGGCCCCAAAGCACTCAAAACGTCAACTTGCGGATTCTACAAATAAGGGTTTCAAAACAGCGCTATCAAAAGTAATGTTAACTCTGTGAGTTGAATGCACACATAACAAAGAAGTTTCTGAGAATGCTTCTTTCTAGTTTTTATTTGAAGATATTTCCTTTTCCACGGAAGGCCTCAAAGTGCTCCAAACGTCCAATTGCAGATTATACAAAAAAATTGTTTCAAAACTGCTGTATCAAAAGTAAGGTTCAATTCTCTGAGTTGAATTCACACATCACAAAGAAGTTTCTGAGAATGCTCCTACCTTGTTTTTATGTGAAGATATTCCCATTTCCAGTGAAGGCCACAAAACGGTCAAAATATCACCTTGCACATACTACAAAAAGAGTGTTTCAAAACTACTCTATGAAAAGTTATGTTCAACTCTGTGAGTTCAATGCACACAAGACAAAGATGTTTCTGAGATTGCTTCTGTCTAGTTTTTATTTGAAGATATTTCCTTTTCCATAATAACCCTCAAAGCGCTACAAATGTCCACTTGCAGATTCTACAAAAACAGTGTTTCAAAACTGCTCCATTAAAGGAAAGGTTCAACTCTGTGAGTTGAGTGCACACATCACATAATAGTTTCTGAGAATGCTTCTACCTAGTTTTTATATGAAGATATTCTCGTTTCCAAGGAAGGCTTCAAATCGCTCCAAATATCCACTTGCAGGTTCTGCAAAAGTGTGTTTCAAAACTGCTCTATCAAAAGGAAGGTTCAACTCTATGAGTTGAATCCACACATCACAAAGACGTTTCTGAGAATGTTTATGTCTAGTTTTATGTTAAGATATTTCCCTTTCCACTGAAAGCTTCAAAGCACTCCAAATGTCCACTTGCAGATTCTAAAAAAAAGATGTTTCAAAACTGCTCTATCAAAAGAAAGGTTCAACTCTGTGAGTTGAATGCACATATCACAAAGACGTTTCTGAGAATACTTCTGTCTAATTTTTATGTGAAGGTGTTCCCGTTTCCAATGAAGGCATCAAAGCAGTCCAAGTATCCACTTGCAGAACCTACAAAAATAGTCTTTCAAAACTGCTCTATGAAAAGCTATCTTAAAGTCTGAGTTTAATGCACACATCACAAAGACGTTTCTGAGAATGCTTCTGTCCAGTTTTTCTGTGAAGATATTTCCTTTTCTACCAAAGGCCTCAAAGCGCTCCAAATATCCACATGCAGATAGTACAAAAAGAGTGTTTGAAAACTGCTCTATCAAAAGTAATGCTCAACTCTGTTAGTTGAATGCACATATCACAAAGTAGTATCTGAGAATGCTTTGTGCAGTTTTCCTTTGAAGATATTCCTGATTCCAATGAAGCCCTCAATGTGCTGCAAATCTGCACTTGCAGATTTTACAAAAATAGCGTTTCAAAACTGCTCTATCAAAAGGAAGGTTCAACACTCTGGTTTTAATGCACACATCCAAAGAATTTTCTGAGAATATTTCTGTCTAGTTTTTATTTGAAGACATTCCCGTTTCCAATGAAGGCCTCAAAGCGGTCGAAATATCCACTTGCAGATTCTACAAAAAGAGTGTTTCAAAACTGCTCCATCAAAAGGAAGGTTCAACTCTGTGAGTTGAATGCAAACGTCACAAAGTAGTTTCTGAGAATGCTTCTGCCTAGTTTTTATGTGAAGATATTCCAGTTTCCAACAAAGACCTCCCAGCAGTCCAAATATTCACTTGGAGATTTTACAAAAAGAGTGTTCCAAAACTGATTAATGAAAAGTTATGTTCACCGCTGTGGGTTGAATGGACACATCACAAATAAGTTTCTGAGAATGCTTCTGTCAAGTTTTTGTTTGAAGATATTTCCATTTACTAAAAAAGCTCTCAAAGAGCTAGAAATGTACATTTGCAGATTCTACAAAAAGAGTGATTCAAAACTGCTCTCTCAAAGGAGATGTTCAACTCTGTGAGTGGAATTCCCACATCATAAAGAAGTTTCTGGGAATGCTTCTGCCTAGTTTTTATGTGAAGATATTTTCTTGTCTACCATAGGCTTCATGGTGCTGAAAATATTCACTTATAGATTCTACAAAAAGCGTGTTAGAAAACTGCTCTATCAAAAGGAAGGTTCAAATCTGTGAGTTGAATGCACACATCACAAAGTAGTTTCTGAGAATGCTTCTGTCTAATTTTTATGTGAAATTATACCCGTTTCCAGTGAAAGCCTCAAAGCGGTCCAAATATCCACTTGCAGATTCTACAAAAAGAGTTTTCAAAGCTGCTCTATGAATAGAAAGGTTCAACTCTGTGAGTTGAATGCACACATCACAAAGAAGTTTCTGAGAATGCTCCTGTCTAGTTTTTATGTGTAGATATTCTCGTTTACAGTGAAGACCTCGAATCGGTCCAAATATCCACTTGCAGTTTCTTCAAAAACAGCGTTTCCCAACTGCTCTATGAAACGGTATGTTCAACTCAGTGAGTTGAATGCAAACATCACAAAGAAGTTTCTGAAAATGCTTCTTTCTGGTTTTAATTTGAATATATTTCCTTTTACACCAAAGCCCTAAAAGTGCTACAAATGTCCTCATTCAAATTCTACAAAAAGAGTGTTCCAAAGCTGCTGTATTAAAAGACAAGTTCAACTCTGTGAGTTGAATGCACATATCACAACTTTGTTTCTGAGAATGCTTCTGTCTAATTTTTATTTGAAGATATTCCCATTTCCAACGAAGGCTTCAAAGCACTCCAAATATTCATTTGCAGATTCTACAAAAAGAGTGTTTCAAAAGTGCTCTATCAAAATGTAGGTTCAATACTGTCAGGTGAATGCACATATCACAGAGAAGTTTCGGAGAATGCTTCTGTTTAGTTTTTATGTAAAGATATTTCCATCTCTACAATAGGCCTAAAAGTGCTCCAAATATCCACTTGCAGACTCTACAAAAGGAGTGTTTCAAAACTGCTCTATCAAAAGGAAGGTTCAAACCTGTGCGTTAACTGCACACATCACAAAGAAGTTTCTGACAATGTTTCTGTCTAGTTTTTATGTTTAGATATTCTAGTTTCCAAAGAAGCCCCTAAGTTTCCAAAGAAGTCCTAAGTTTCCAAAGAAGTCCTAATATGCCCTTGCAGATTCTACAAAAAGAGCATTTTAAAACTGCTCCATGAAAAATTATGTTCCACTCTGTGAGTTGAATGCACACATCACAATGTTGTTTCTGAGAATGCTTCTGTCTAGTTTTTATGTGAAGATATTCCTGTTTCCAATGAAGGTGTCAAAGCGGTCCAAATATCCAGTTGCAGATTCTACAAATAGAGTGTTACAAAACTGCTCTATGAAAATTTATGTTCAACTCTGTGAGTTGAATGCACACATCAAAAAAAGTTTCTGAGAATGCTTCTGTCTAGTTTTTATGTGAAGATATTTCCTTTTCTAAAAAAGGCCTCAAAACGCTCAAAATGTCCACTTGCAGAATCTATTAAAAAGTATCCCAAAACTGCTCTATCAACAGAAAGGTTCAACTCTGTGAGTTGCATGCACAAATCCCAAAGAAATTTTTGAGAATGCTTCTGTCTAATTTTTTTGTGAAGATATTTCCTTTTCTACCATAGGTCTCAAAGAGCTCCAAATATCCACCTGCAGACTCTACAAAAAGAGTGTTTCAAAACTGCTCTATCAAAAGGAAGGCTGAACTCTGTGAGTTGAATGCACACATCACAAAGTAGTTTCTGAGAATACTTGTGTTTAGTTTTTTTGTGAAGATAATTCCTTTTTCACTGAAGGCCTCAAAGCACTCCAAATATCCTCTTGTGTATTCTATAAAAAAAAGTGTTTGAAAACTCCTCTATCAAAAGGAAGGTTCAACACTGTGAGTTGAATGCACACATCACAAGTAAGTTTCTGAGAATACTTCTTTGTAGTTTTTATGTGAACATATTCCCGTTTCCAACGAAGGCCTCAAAGCACTCCGAATATCCAATTACAGATTCTACAAAAAGATTGTTTCAAAACTGCTCAATGAAAAGTTATGCTGAACTCTGTGAGTTCAATGCACACATCACAGAGAAGTTTCTGAGAATGCTTCTGTCTATTTTTTGTGTGAAGATATTTCCTTTACTACCATAGGCCTCAAAGCGCTCCAAATATCCATCTGCAGATACTACAAAAAGAGTATTTCAAAACTGCTCTATCAAAAGAAAGGTTGAACTCTGTGGTTTGAATGCATATATCAGAAAGTAGTTTTTGAGAATGCTTCTGTCCAGTTTTAAATTGATGATATTCTCATTCCCAACGAAGGCTTCAAAGATCTCCAAATATCTAGTTGCAAATTCCTAAAAAAGAGTGTTTCAAAACTGCTATATGAAAAGGAAGTTTTAACTCTGTGATTCGAATGCATGCATCACAAAGTACTTTCTAAGAATGCTTGTTTCTAGTTTTTATTTGAAGGTATTCCCATTTGCAAATAGGCTTCAAAGTACGCCAAATATCCACTTGCAGATTGTACAAAAAGTGTGCTTCAAAACTGCTCTCTGAAAACAAAAGTTCAACTCTGTGATTTGAATGCACACATCACAAAGAAGTTTCTGAGAATGCTTCTGTCTGGTGGTTGTTTGAAGATATTTCCGTTTCCAACAAAGTCTTCAAAGCACTCCAAATATCCACTTGCAGATTCTACAAAAAGAGTGTTTTAAAACTGCTCTATGAAAAGTTATGTTCAACCCTCTGAGTTGAATGCCCACATCACAAAATGTTTCTGAAAATGCTTCTGTCTAGTTTTTATGTGAAGATATTACCGTTTCCAATGAAGGCCTCAAAACGGTCCAAATAACCACTTGCAGGTTCTTCAAAAGGAGTGTTTCACAACTGCACTAGGAAAACGTATGTTCAACTCTGCGAGTTGAATGCAAACATCACATAGAAGTTTCTGAGAAACCTTCTGTCTAGTTTTCATTTCAAGATATTTCCTGTTCCACCATAGCCCTCAGAGCACTTCAAATGTCCTCTTTCAGATTCTACAAAGAGTATTTCAAAACTACTCTATCAAAGGAAAGGTTCAACTCTCTGAGTTGAATGGACACATCACAGAGTTGTTTCTGAGAAGGCTTCTGTTTGTTTTTTATTTCAAAATATTCCCGTTTCCAACGAAGGCTCAAGCACTTCAAATATCCACTTCCAGATTCTACAAAAACAGGGTTTCAAAACTGCTCTATGAAAAGTTATGTTCAGCACCCTGAGTTGAATGTACACATCATGAAGAAATTTCTGAGAATGCTTCTGTCTAGTTTTTATGTTAAGATATTCGTGTTTCCAAGGAATGCCACAAATCGGTACAAATATCCACTTACAGTTTCTTCAGAAAGAGTGTTTGACAACTGCTCTATGAAAAGGAAAGTTCAACTCTGTGAGTTGAATGCACACATCACAAAGAAATTTCTGAGAATGCTTCTGTCTAGTTTTTATTTGAAGATAATTCCTTTTCCACGCCAGTCCTGTAAAAGTTATAAATGTCCACTTTCAGATTCTACAAAAGTAGTGTTACAAAACTGCTCTATCAAAGGAAATGTTTAACTCTGTGTGTTGAATGCACATTTCACAAAGTAATTTCTAAGAATGCTTCTGTCTAGTTTTTATTTGAAGATATTCCCACTTCAATGAAGTATTCAAAGCACTCTAAATGTCCACTTGCAGATTCTACAAAAAATGTGTTTCAAAACTGTTACATCTAAAGGAAGATTCAACTTTGTGAGTTGAATGCACACATCACAAAGAAGTATCTGACAATGCTTCAATTTAGTTTTTATATGAAGATATTCCTGTTTCCAAAGAAGGCCTCAAAACGGTCCAAGTATCCCCTTGCAGATTGTACAAAAAGAGTGTCTCAAAACTGCTCAATCAAAAGTTATGCTAAACTCCGTGAGTTGAATGCACACATCAAAAAGACGTTTCTGAGAATGCTTCTGTCTAGTTTTTATGTGAAGATATTCCCATTTCCAACGAAGGCCTCTAAGCAGTCCAAATATCCACTTGCAGGTTCTTCAAATAGAATGATTCACAACTTCTCTATGAAAAAGTATGTTCAACTCTATGAGTTGGATGCACAAATCACAAAGTAGATTCTGAGGATGCTACTGTCTGGTTTTTAGTTGAAGGTATTCCCGTTTCCAACAAAGGCTTCAAAATGCTCCAATTATTCACTTGCAGATCCTACAAAAAGAGTGTTTCAAATCTGCTCTATCAAAAGGAAGGTTTAACTCTGTCAGTTGAATGCACACATCACAAAGAAGTTTCTGAGAATGTTTCTGTCTTGTTTTTATGTGAAGATATTTCCTTTTTTGCCGAAGGCCTCAAAGCGCTCCAAATGTCCACTTGCAGATTCTACAGAAACAGTGTTTCAATACTGCTCTACCATAAGGAAGTTTCATCTCTGTGAGTTGAATCCACTCATCACAAAGAAGTTTCTGAGAATGCTTCTGTCTAGTTTTTATGTGAATTTAATCCCGTTTCCAACCAAGACCTCAAATCGGTTCAAATATCTACCTTTGGATTCTACAAAAAGAGTGTTTCTAAACTGCTCTATCAAAAGGAAAGTTCAATTCTGTGAGTTGAATGCACCCATCACAAGAAGTTTCTGAGAATGCTTCTGTCTAGTTTTTATTTGAAGATATTCCCATTTCCAATGAAGGATTCAAAGTGCTCCAAATATCCACTTGCCAATTCTTCAAAAGGACGGTTTCAAAACTGCTCTATCAAAAGGAAGCTTCAACTGTGTGAGTTGAATGTACACATCATGAAGTAGTTTCTGAGAATGTTTCTGTCTACTTTTTATGGGAAGATATTCCTGTTTCCAATGAGGGCCTCAATACGGTCCAAATATCCCCTTTCAGATACTGCAAATAGAGTTTTTCAAGTCTCCTCTAGAAAAAGTTATGTTCAACTCTGTGAGTTGAATACACACATCACAAACTTGTTTCTGAGAATGCTTCTGTCTAGTTTTTATTTGAAGATATTCCCGTTTCCAACGAAGTCTTCAAAGCACTCCAAATATACACCTGCAGATACTACAGAAGGAGTGTTTCAAATCTGCTCCATCAAAAGAAAGTTTAAACTCTGTGAGTTGAAGACACACATCACAAAGAAGTTTCAGATAATGTTTCTCTCTAGTTTTTATTTGAAGATATTTTCTTTTCCACCAGAGCCCTCAAAGCGTTACAAATGTCTATATGCAGATTCTACAAAAAGAGTGTTTCAAAACTTCCCTGTCAAAAGAAATATTCAACACTGTGAATTGAATGTACACAACACAAAACAGTTTCTGAGAATGCTTCTGTCGAGTTTTTATTTGAAGAAATTCCCGTTTCCCACAAAGGCTTCAAAGCACTCAAAATATCCATTTGCAGATTGTACAAAAAGAGTGTTTCAAAACTGCTCTACCAAAAGGAAGGTTCAACTCTGTGAGTTGAATGCACACATCACAAAGAAGTTTCTGAGAATGATTCTGAGTAGTTTTTATGTGAAGAGATTTCCCTTACCACCGAGGGCCTCAAAGCACTCCAAATGTCCACTGGCAGATTCTAAAAAAAATGTGTTTCAAAACTGCTCTATCAAAAGGAAGGTTCAACTCTGTGAGTTGAATGTACACATAACAAAGAAGTTTCTGAGAATGCTTCTATCTACTTTTTATGTGAAGATGTTTCCTTTTCCACCAATGGTCACAAAGCACTCCAAATGTCCACTTGCAGATTCTGCAAAAAAAGTGTTGCAAACATGCTGTATCAAAAGAAATGTACAACTCTATAAGTTGAAGGCACACATCACAAAAATGTTTCTGAGACTGCTTCTGTCTAGTTTGTATGTGAAGATATTCCCTTTTCTACCATAGGCCCCAAGGCAGTCCAAATATCCATTTGCAGATTCTACAAAAAGTGTTTTCAAAACTGCTCTATCAAAAGAAAGGCTCAACTCCATGAATCGAAAGCGTACATCTCAAAGTAGTTTTGGAGAATGCTTCTGTCTAGTTTTTAATTGAAGATATTCCCATTTCCAACGAAGGATTCAAAGTGCTCCAAATATCCACTTGGAGATTCTACAATAAGAGTCTTTCAAAGCTGCTCTATCAAAAGGAAGGCTCATCACTGTGAGTTTGAATGCACACATCACAAAAAAGTTTCTGACAATGCTTCTGTCTAGTATTTATGTGAAGATATTTCCTTTTGTACCAAAGGTTTCAAAGGGCTCGAAATGTCCTCTTGCAGATTCTACCAAAAATGTGTTACAAAATTGCTCTATCAAAACAAAGGTTCAACTCTGTGAGTTGAATACACACATCACAAAGATGTTTCTAAGAATGCTTCTCTCTAGTTTTTATGTGAAGGTATTCCCGTTTAAATCAAAAGCCTCAAAACGGTCAAAATATCCCCGTGCAGATTTGACAAAAAGAGAGTTTCAAAACTGCTCTATCAAAAGGAAGCTTCAACTCTGTGAGTTGAATGCACACATCACAAAGAAGTTTCTGAGAATGCTTCTGTCAAGTTTTTATCTGCAGATATTCCCTTTTCCAACAACGGCCTCAAAGTCGTCTAAATAGGCACTTGCAGATTCTACAAAAAGAGTGTATCAAAACTGCTCTATGAAAAATTATGTACAACAATGTGAATTGAATTCACACATCACAAAGAAGTTTCTGAGAATGGTTCTGTCTAGTTTTATGTGAAGACATTCCCATTTCCAATGAAGGCCTCAAATCGGTCCTAATATCCACTTGCAGGTCCTTCAAAAAGAGTTTCACAACTGCTCTATGAAAAGGTGTGTTCAACTCTGTGAGTTGAATGTGCACATAACAAAGAAGTTTCTGTGAATACTTCTGTGTAGTTTTTATTTGAAGATATTTCCTTTTCCACCAGAGCTCTCAAAGCGCTACAAGCAACTATTTGAAGATGCTGCAAAAAGAGTGTTTCAAAACTGATCTATCAAAAGAAAGGTTCATCTCTGTGAGTTGAATGTACACATCACAAAACAGTTTCTGGGAATGCTTCTATCTCTTCTTTATTTGAAGAAATTCCCGTTTCCAACGAAGGCTTCAAATCTCTCCAAATACCAATTGCAGATTCTACAAAAAATGTGTTTCAAAACTGCTCTATAAAAAGGAAGGTTCAACCCTGTGAGTTGAATGCACACATCTCAAAGAAGTTCCTGATGTATATGTGCCACATTTTCTTAATCCAGTCTATCATTGTTGGACATTTGGGTTGGTTCCAAGTCTTTGCTATTGTGAATAATGCGGCAATAAACATACGTGTGCTATGCAGCCATAAAAAATGATGAGTTCACGTCCTTTGTAGGGACATGGATGAAACTGGAAATCATCATTCTCAGTAAACTATCGCAAGAACAAAAAACCAAACACCGCATATTCTCACTCATAGGTGGGAATTGAACAATGAGAACACATGGACACAGGAAGGGGAACATCACACTTCGGGGACTGTTGTGGGGTGGGGGGAGGGGGGAGGGTTAGCATTGGGAGATATACCTAATGCTAGATGACAAGTTGGTGGGTGCAGCGCACCAGCATGGCACATGTATACATATGTAACTTACCTGCACATTGCGCACATGTACCATAAAACCTAAAGTATAATAATGATAATAATAATAATAATAATCATAAAAAGAAAAGTATATGGAAGTTCTTTGCAGTGTTCTCATAACTTTCTTAAGCGTGTTTTTTAAAGTTAAAATAAAAAATAAATTCATAAAAAAAAAAAAAAGAAGTTCCTGAGAATGCATCTCTCTACATTTTATGTGAAGATATTTCCTTTCCTAATGTAGGCCTCAAAGCACTCCAAATATCCACTGGCAGATTCTACAAAAAGTGAGATTCAAAACTGCTCTATCAAAAGAAATGCTCAATTTGGTGAGTTGAAAGCACACATTACAAGGTAGTTTCTGAGAATGCTTCTGTCTAGTTTTTATTTGAAGATATTACCGTTTCCAATGAAGGCTTCAAAGCGCTCCAAATAACCACTTGCAGGTTCTAGAAAAAGAGTGTTTCAAAACTGCTCTATGAAAAGGAAGGTTATACCGTGTCAGTTGAATACACACATCACAAAGAAGTTTCTGAGAAAGCTTCTGTGTAGCTTTTATATGAAGATGTTTCCTTTTCTACCTTAGGCCTCAAAGCACTGCAAATATCCACTTGCAAATTCTACAAAAAGAGAGTTTCAAAACTGCTATATGAAAGCGAATGTTCAAACCCATGAGTTGAATGCACGCATCATAAATAAATTTCTGAGAATGCTACTCTGTAGTTTTTATGTAAAGATATTTCCTTTTCCACCTAAGACGTCAATGCACTCAAAATGTCCACTTGAAGATTCTACAAAAAGAGTGATTCAAAACTACTCTATGAAACGTTAAGTTCAACTCAGTGAGTTCAATGCAAACATCACAAAGAAGTTTCTTAGAATGCTTCTGTCTAGTTTATACGTGAGGATATTTCCTTTTCTATCATAGGACTCAAAGTGCTCTAATAATCCACTTGCAGATTCTACCAAAAGTGTGTTTCAATACTGCTCTATCAAAAGTAAGTTTCAACCCTGTGAGTTGAATGCACACATCAGAAAGAAGTTTCTGAGAACCCTTCTGTCCAGTTTTTATGTGAAGATATTTCTTTTTCCAGGAAAGGCCTCAAAGCCTGCCAAATATCCACTTGTAGATTTTACAAAAACAGTGTTTCAAAACTACCCTATCTAAAGGAAAGTTCAACTCTGTAAGTTGAATGCACACATCACAAATAAGTTTCTGAGAACACTTCTGTCTAGTTTTTATGTGAAGATATTTCCTTTTCTAGCATAGGCCACAAAGCTCTCTAAATATCCACTTTCAGTTTCTACAAAAAGAGTGTTTCAAAACTGCTCTATCAAAAGGAAGGTTCAACTCTGTGAGTTGAATGCACACATCACAAACCAGTTTCTGAGAATGCTTCTGTCTAGTTTTTATGTGAGGATATTTCCTTTTCCAGCATAGGACTCAAAGCCCTCCAAATATCCACTTGCATTTTCTACAATAACAGTGTTTCAAAACAGCTCTATCTAAAGGAAGGTTCAAATCTGTCAGTTGAATGCCCACAACACAAAGAAGTTTCTGTGACTGCTTAGTCTAGTTTTTATGTGAAGATATTTCCTTTTCCACTGAAGGCCTCAAAGTGATCAAATGTACCCTTGCAGATTCTACAAAAAATGGTTTCAACGCTGCTCTATGAAAAGTTATGTTCAACTCTGTGAGCTGAATGCACATATCACAAAGAAGTTTCTGAGAATACTTCTGTTTAATTTTCTTTGAAGATATTTCATTTTCCACCATAGCCCATGAAGCGCTACAAATGTCCATTTGCAGATTTGACAAAAAGAGTGTATCAAAAGTGATCTATGAAAGGTAACATTCAGCTATGTAAGTTGAATGAACACATCAAAAAGCAGTTTTTGAGAATGGTTCTGCCTTGTTTTTAGTGGAAGATATTCCCTTTTCCAATGAATGTTTCAAAGTGCTGCAAATGTCCAGTTGCAGATTCTACAAAAAGAAAGTTTCGAAGCTGCTTTATCAAAAGGAAGATTCAACTCTGTGAGTTCAATGCACACATCACAAAGAAGTTTCTGAGAATGCTATTGTCTAGTTTTTAAGTGGAGATATTTCCTTTTCCACCGAATGTCTCTAAGCCCTGCAAACATCCACTAGCAGATTCTACACAAAAAGTGTTTCAAAACTGCTCTATAAAAAGGAAGGTTCAATTCTGTGAGTTGAATGTGCACATCACAAAGAGGTTTCTGAGAATGCTTCTGTCTAGTTCTTATGTGAAGATATTCCCCTTTCCAACAAAGGCCTCAAAACCGTCTAAATATCCCCTTGCAGATTCTACAAAATGAGTGTTTCAGTCTGCTCTATCAAAAGTAAGGTTGAACTCTGTGAATTGACTGCACACACCACAAAGAAGTTTCTGAGGATGTGTCTCTCTAGTTTTTATGTGCAGATATTCCTGTCTCCAATGAAGGCCTCAAAGGAGTGCAAATATCCACTTGCAGATTCTACAAAAAGAGTGTTTCAAAACTGCTTTATGAAAACCTATGTTCAACTCTGTGAGTTGAATGCACACATCACAAAGAAGTTTCTGAGAATGCTTTTGGGGAATTTATAGGTGAAAATATTTCCGTTTCCAATGAAAGCCTCAAATCGGTCCAAATATCCACTTGCAGGTCCTTCAAAAACAGTGTTTCACAAATGTTCTATGAAAAGTTATATACAACCCTGTGAGTTGAATGCACACATCTCAACGAAGTTTCTGAGAATGTTTCTGTCTAGTTTTTATGTGAGGTTATTTCCCTTACTAACATAGGCCTCAAAGCGCTCCAAATATCCACTTGTAGATTCTACAAAAACATTGTTTCAAAACTGCTCTATCAAAAGGAAAGCTCAACTCTGTAAGTTGAATGTACAAACCACAAAGGGCTTTCTGAGAATTCTTCTGTCTAGTTTTTATTTGAAGATATTTGCGATACCAAAGAAGGCTTCAAACCGCTCCAAATGTCCACTTGCAGATTGTACAAAAAGAGTGTTTCAAAACTGCTGTATCAAAAGGAATGTTCAACTCTGTGAGTTGAATGCACACATCAAAAGGTAGTTTCAAAGAATGCTTCTGTCTAATTTTTATATGAAGATATTTCTTTTTCCACTGAAGTCCTCAAAGCACTCCGAATGTCCACTGGCAGTTTCTACAAAAAATTGTTTCAAAACTGCTCTATCAAAAGGAAGGTTCAAATCTGTGAGTTGAATGACGTCATCAGAAAGATGTTTCTGAGAATATTTCTGTCCAGTTTTTATGTGCAGATATTCCCGTTTTCAATGAAGGGCTCAAATCGGTTCAAATATCCCCTTGCAGATTCTACAAAAAGAGTGTTTAAAAACTGCTCTATCAAACGGAAGTTTCAACTCTGTGAGTTGAATGCACATATCACAAAGAAGTTTCTCAGAATGCCTCTGTCTAGTTTTTATGTGAAGATATACCCGTTTCCAATGAAGTCCTCAAATTGGCCCAAATATCCACTTGCAGGTTCTTCAAAAAGCATGTTTCACAACTGCTCTACGAAAAGGTATTCTCAATTCTGTGAGTTGAATGCACACATCACAAAGGAGTTTGTGAGAATGTTTCTGCTTAGATTTTTATGAAGATATTCCCCTTTCCAACGAAGGAATGCAACTGGTCCAAATATCACTTTGCAGATTCTACAAAAACAGTGTCTCAAAACTGCTTTATCAAAAGGAAGGTTCAACTCTGTGAGTTCAATGCACACATCACAAAGACTTTTCTGAGAATGGTTTTGTCTAGTATTTGTGTGAAGATATTCCCGTTTCCAATGAAGTCCTCAAATTGGCCCAAATATCCACTTTCAGATTCTTCAAAAAGCGTGTTTCACAACTGCTCCACGAAAAGGTATTCTCAACTCTGTGAGTTGAATGCACACATCACAAAGGAGTTTGTGAGAATGTTTCTGCTTAGATTTTTGTGAAGATATTCCCCTTTCCAATGAAGGAACACAATCAGTACAAATATCGCTTTGCAGATTCTACAAAAACAGTGTCTCAAAACTGCTCTATCAAAAGGAAGGTTCAACTCTGTGAGATGAATGCACACATCACAAAGACATTTCTGAGAATGCTTCTGTCTAGTTTTTATGTGAAGATAATCCCGTTTCCAATGAGGGCCTCAAATTGGTCCAAGTATACAGTTGCAGGTTCTTCAAAAACAGTGTTTCACAACTGCTCTATGAAGAGGAATGTTCAACTCTGTAAGTTCAAGGCAAAAATCACAAAGAAGTTTCTTAGAATATTTCTGTCTCGTTTTAATTTGAAGATATTTCCTATCCCACCATAGCCCTCAAAGCGCTACAATTGTCCACAAGCAGATTCTGTAAAAAGAGTTTTTCAAAACTGCTCTATCAAAAGAAAGGTTGAACTCTGTGAGTTGAATGCACACATCACAAAGTAGTTTATGTGAATGCTTCTGTCTATTTTTTATTTGAAGATATTCTGGATTCCAACAAAGGAACCATAGCATTCAAAATATCCACTTGCAGATTCTACAAAAAGGGGGTTTCAAAACTGCTCTATCAAAAGGAAGGTAAAACTCTGTGAGTAGAATGCACATTTCACAAACAAGTTTCTGAGAATGCTTCCCTCAATTTTTTATGTGAAGAAATTCTCGTTACCAAAAAAGGCCTCAAATCGGTCCACATATCCCCTTGTGGACCATACAAAAAGAGTGTTACAAAACTGCTCTATGAAAAGGTATGTTCAACTCTGTGAGAAGAATGCACACATCACAAAGAAGTTTCTGAGAATGCTTCTGTCTAGTTTTTATGTGAAGATATTTCCTTTTCCACAGAAGGCCTCAAAGCGCTCCAAATGGCCACTTGCAGAGTCTACAAACGAAGTGTTTGGAAACTGCTCTATCAAAATGAATGTTAAAATCTGTGAGTTGAATGCACACATCACAAAGAAGTTTCTGAGAATGCTTCTGTCTAGTTTTTATGTGAATGTATATGCGTTTCGAATGAAGGCCTCAAAATGGTGCAAACATCATCCTGCAGTTTATACAAAAAGAGTGTTTCATAACTGCTCTATCAAAAGGAAAGTTTAACTCTGTGAGAAGAATGCACACATCACAATGCAGTTTTTGAGAATGCTTCTGTCTAGTTTATATTTGAAGATATTCCCGTTTCCAAGGAAGGATTCAAAGTGCTCCAAATATCCACTTGCAGATTCTACAAAAAGAGATTTTCAAGCCTGCTCTATCAAAAGGAAGTTTCAGCTCAGTAAATTGAATGCACACATCACAAAGAAGTTTCTGAGAATGCTTCTGTCTAGTGTTTATGTGAAGATATTTCCTGTTCCACTGAACGCCTCAAAGTGCTCCAGATGTCCACTTGCAGATTCTACAAAAACAGTGTTTCAAAGCTGCTCTATTAAAAATTATGTTGAACTCTGTGAGTTAAATGCACACATCACAAAGAAGTTTCTGATAATGCTTCTGTCTACTTTTTATGTGGATATTTCATATTCCACCAAATTCCTAAAAGTGCTCCAATTGTCCACTTGCAGATTCTACAAAAAGAGTGTTTCAAAACTGCTCTGTGAAAAGTTATGTTCAAATCTATGAGTTGAATGCACACATCACAAAGCAGTTTCTGAGAATGCTTCTGTCTAGTTTTTATGTGAAGATGTACTCGTTTCCAAGGAAGGCCTCAAATAGGTCTAAATATCCGCTTGCAGAATCTACGAAAAGGGTTTTTCAAAACTGCTGTATCTAAAGGAAGGTTCAACACTGTGAGTTGAATGCACACATCACAAAGAAGTTTCTTAGGATACTTCTGTCTAGTTTTTATATGAAGATATTTCCTTTTAAACTGAAGGCCTCAAAGCGCTCCAAATGTCCTCTTGCAGATTCTGCAAAAAAAGTTTTTCAAAACTGTTCTAAGAAAAGGAAGATTCAACTCGGTGAGTTGAATGCTCACATAACAAAATAGTTTCTGAGAATGTTTCTGTGTACTTTTATGTGAAGATATTCCTGTTTCTGATGAAGGCTTCAAAACGGTCCAAATATCCCATTGCAGATTCTAGGAAAAGAGTGTTTCAAAAGTGTTCTATCAAGAGGAAGGTTCAACTCTGTGAGTTGAAAGCACACATCACAAAGAAGTCTCTGAGAATGCTTCTGTCTAAGTTTTATGTGAAGATATTTCCGTTTCCAACAAAGGCCTCAAAGCGGACCAAATTTCCACTTGCAGATTCTACAAAAAGAGTGTTTCAAAACTGCTCTATGAAAACGAAGGTTCAACACTGTGAGTTCAATGCACACATCACAAAATCGTTTCTCAGAATCCTTCTGTCTAGTTTTTATGTGAAGCTATTCCGGATTCCAATGAAGGCCTCAAATCGGTCTATCCCCTTGCAGAATCTACAAAAACAGTGTCTCAAAACTCCTCTATCAAAAGGAAGGATCAACTCTGTCAGTTGAATGCACACATCACAAAAAATTTCTGAAAATTCTTCTTTCTTGTTTTTATGTGCAGGTACTCCCATTGCCAAAGAAGGCCACAAAGCGTTCTAAGTATTCACTTGCAGATTCCACAAAAAGACAGTTTCAAAACTGCTCTATGAAAAGATATGTACAATTCTATGAGTTGAACGTACACATCACAAAGAAGTTTCTGAGTATGCTTCTGTGTAGTTTTTATTTGATGATACTTCCTTTTCCACCATAGCCCAAAATCGCTAAAAGTGTCCATTTGCAGATTCTAAAAAAGAGTGCTTCAAAAATGCTCTTTAAAAAGATAGTTCAAAACCTTGAGCTCAATGCACACATCACAAAGAAGTTTCTGAGAATGCTTCTGTCTACTTTTTATGTGAGGAAATTCCCGTTTCAAACGAAGGCCTCAAATCGTTCCAAAATTCCACTTGCAGAAGCTAGAAATAGAGTGTTTCAAAACAGCTCTATGAAAAGTTATGTTCAACTCTGTGAGTTGAATTCAAACATCACAAAGAAGTTTATGAGAATGCATCTGTCTAGTTATTATGTGAAGACATTTCCTTTTTTATCATAGGCCACAATGTGCTCGAAATATCCACCAGTAAATACTTCAAAAAAAGTGTTTCAAAACTATTCTATCAAAAGGAAGGCTCAACTCTGTGAGTTGCATGCACACATCACAAAGTAGTTTCTGAGAATGCTTCTGTCTAGTTTTCATTTGAAGATATTCCTGTTCCCAAAGAAGGCTTCAAAGTACTCCAAATATCCACTTGCAGATTCTACAAAAAGAGTGTTTCAAAACTGCTGTATCAAAAGGAAATTTCAACACTGTTAGTTGAATGCACACATCACAAAGGAGTTTCTGAGATTGTTTTTGTCTAGTTTTTAAGTGAAGATATTTCCTTTTCTACCATAGGCCTCCAAGTGCTCCAAATATCCAATTTCAGATAATACAAAAAGAGTGATTCAAAACTGGTCTATCAAAAAAAGTTTCAACTCTGTGATTTGAATGCACACATCACAAAGATGTTTCTGAGAATGTTTCTGTGTAGTTTTTATGTGATGATTTTCTCGATTACAATGAAGGCCTCAAATTGGTAAAATTATCCACTTGCAGGATTTCAAAAAGACTGTTTCACAACTGCTCTATGAAAAGGCAAGTTCAACTCTGTGAGGTGAATGCAAATATCACAAAGAAGTTTCTGTGAATGCTTCCGTCTAGTTTTTATTTGAAGATATTTCAATTTCCACCATAGCCCTCAAAGCGATACAAATGTCCATTTGCAGATTCTACAAAAAGAGTGTTTCAAAGCTGCTCTATCAAAGGAAATGTTCATCTCTATGAGTTGAATGCACATATCACAAAGTAGTTTCTGAGAATGCTACTGATTTTATTTGAACACATTCCCGTTTCCAATGAAGGCTTCAAAGCTCTCCAAGTATCCAATTTCAGATACTACAAAAACAGTGTTTCAAAACTGCTCTATCAAAAGAAAGATTCAACGCGGAGTTGAATGCACACAACACAAAGAAGTTTCTGATAATGCTTCTGTCTAGTTTTTATGTGAAGAGATTTCCTTTTCCAATGAAGTCCTCTAAGCACTCCAATTGTCTACTTCCAGATTCTACAAAAAATGTGTTTCAAAACTGCTCTATGAAAAGGATGGTTCAACTCTGTGAGTTGAATGCACAGATCACAGAGAAGTTTCTGAGATTGCTTCTGTCTAGTTTTATGTGAAGATGTTGCCTTTTCCACCAAATACCTCAAAGCACTCCAAATGTCCACTTGCAAATTCCATAGAAAAAGGTTTCAAACTGCTCTATCAAAAGGAAGTATCAGCTCTGTGAGCTGAATGCACACATCACAAAGAAGTTTCTGACAGTGCTCAGGTCTTGTTTTTATCTGAAGATATTCCCGTTTGCAACAAAAGCCTCAAATCGGTCCAAATATCCCCTTTCAGATTCTACAAAAAGAGTGTTTCAAACCTGCTGTATGAAAAGTTATGTTCAACTCTGTGAGTCGAATGCACACATCACAAAGTAGTTTCTGAGAATGCTTCTGTCTAGATTTTATGTGAAGATATTCCCATTTCCGATGAAGGCTTCACACTGTCCAAATATGCTCTCGCAGATTCTACAAAAGGAGTGTTTCAAAACTGCTCTATGAATAGTTATGTTCAACTCCATGAGTTGAATGCGCACATCACAAAGTAGTTTCTGAGAATCCTTCTGTCTAGTTTATATGTGAAGATGTTCCCGTTTTCAATGAAGGCCTCAAATCATTCCAAATATCCACTTGCAGGTCCTTCAAAAAGAGTGTTCAACAACTGCACTAAGAAAACGTATGTTCAACTCCGTGAGTTGAATGCAAACATTCCAAAGTTGTTTCTGAGAATTTTTCTGTGTAGTTTTTGAAGATATTTCCTTTTCCACGATAGCCCTCAAGGTGCTACAAATGACCTCTTTCAGATTCTACAAAAAAGAGAGTTTCTAAACTGCTCTATCAAAAGAAAGTTGAATGGCCATATCACAAAGTTGTTTCTGAGAGTGCTTCGGTCTAGATTTTATTTGAAGATATTCCCGTTTCAAACAAAGGCTTCAAAGCCCTCTAAATATCCGCTTGCAGATTCTACAAAAAACTCTTTCAAAACTACTCTATCAAAAGGAAGATTCAACTCAGTGAGTTGAATTCACACTTCAAAAAGAAGTTTCTGAGAATGCTTCTGTCTAGTTTTCATGTGAAGATATTTCCTTTTCCACCGGAGAACTCAAAGTGCTTCAAATGTCCACTTTCAGATACCACAAAAAAACTGTATCTAAACGGCTCTATCAAAAGGAAGGTTCAACTCTGTAAGTTGAATGCACACAAAAGAAAGAACTTTCTGAGAATACTCAGTCTAGTTTTTATGTGAAGATATTTCCTTTTCCACTGAAGGCCTCAAAGTGCTCCAATTGTCCACATTCGCATTCCACAAAAAAAGGTTTCAAAACTGCTCTATCAAAATGAAGGTTTATCTCTTTGAGTTGAATGCACACATCACAAAGAAGTTTCTGACAATGCTTTTGTCTAGTTTTTATGTGACGATATTCAAGTTTCCAACAAAGGCCTCAAATCGGTCCGAATATCCCCTTACAGATTCTACAAAAAGACTGTTTCAAAACTGCTCTATGAAAAGTTATGTTCAAATCCGTGAGTTGAATGCACCCATCACAAAGAAGTTTCTGAGAATGCTTCTGTGTAGTTTTTATGGGAAGATAATTCCGTTTCTAATGAAGCCCTGAAACGGTCCCAATATCCACTTGTGGATTACACAAAAAGAGTGTTTCAAAACTGCTCCATGAAAACTAATGTTCTGCTCCGTGAATTGAAAGCATACATCACAAAGAAATTACTGATAACGCTTCTGTCCAGTTTTTATGTGAAGATATTCCTGTTTTTAATGAAGGCCCCTAATCTGTCCAAATATCCACTTGCAGGTTCTTCAAAAAGAGTGTTTCACTACTGCTCTATCAAAAGGAATGTTCAACTCTGTGAGTTGAATGCAAACTTCTCAAAGAAGTTTCTGAGAATGCTTCTGTCTGATTTTTATTGGAAGATAGTTCCTTTTCCACCACAGCCCTCAAAATCCTACAAATTGTCCTCTTTCAGATTCTACAAAAAGAGTGTTTCAAAACTGCTCTATGAAAAGAAAGGTACAACTCTGTGAGTTGAATGCATACATCACCAAAAAGTTTCTAAGAATGCTTCAGTCAAGTATTTATGTGAAGATATTTCCCTTTCCACTGAAGGCCTCAAAGCTCTCAAACAGTCCAATTGCAGATTCTACACAAAATGTTTCAAAACTGCTCTATCAAAAGGAAGTTTCAAATCTGTCAGTTGAAGTCACACATGAAAAAGAAGTTTCTGAGAATGCTTCTGTCTAGTTTTATGTGAAGATATTCCCGTTTCCAATGAAGGCATCAAAGAGGTCTAAATATCCACTTGCAGATTCCACAGAAAGAGTGTTTCAAAACTGCTCTATTAAAAGTTATGTTGACCTCTGTGAGGGGAATGCACACATCTGAAAGAAGTTTTTGAGAATGCTTCTGTCTAGTTTTTCTGTGAAGATATTCCTGTTTCCAATGAAGGCCTCAAATCTGTCCAAATAACCACTTGCAGGTGCTTAAAAAAGAGTGTTTCACTACTGCTCTATGAAAAGATATGTTCAACTCTGTGCGTTGCATGAAAACATCACAAAGAAGTTTCTGAGAATGATTCTGTCTAGTTTTTATGTGAAGATATTTCTTTTTACACCAGAGACCTCAAAGAGCTGCAAATGTCCACTTGCAGATTCTACAAAAAGAGCGTTTCAAAACTACTCTATCATATGAAGGGTTGAACTCTGTGAGTTGAATATACATATCACAAAGTAGTTTCTGAGAATGCTTCTGTCTTGTTTTTATTTGAAGATATTCCCGTTTCCAATGAAGGATTCAAAGAGCTCCAAATATCCACTTGCAGATTCTGCAAAAAGAGTGTTTCAAAACTGCTCTATCAAAAGGAAGACCCAAATCATTGAGTGGAATGCACACATCACAGAGATGTTTCTGATAATGTTTCCGTCTAGTTTGTATGTGAAGATATTTCCTTTTCCACCAAAGGCCTTAAAGCGCTCCAAATGTCCTCTTGCAGAATCTACAGAAAGTGGGTTTCAAAACTGATATAGCAAAAGGAAGGTTCAACTCTGTGAGTTGAGTGCACATATCACAAAGAAATTTCTAAGAATGCTTCTGTCTAGCTTTTATGTGAAGATATTCCAGTTTCCAAAGAAGGCCTCAAATATGTCCAAATATCCCATTGCAGATCCTACAAAAACATTGTTTCAAAACTGCTCTATCAAAAGAAAAGTTCAACTCTGTGAATTGAATGAACACATCACAAAGACGTTTATGAGAATGCTTCTGTCTAGTTTTTATGTGAAGATATTCCGTTTCCAACAAAGGCCTGAAATCATTTAAAATTTCCACTTGCAGGTATCTCAAAAAGAGTGTTTCACAACTCATCTATTAAAAGGTATGTTCAACTCTGTCAGTTGAATGCAAACATCACAAGGATATTTCTGAGAATGCTTCTGTCTAGTTTTTATTTGAAGATATTTCATTTTCCAACATAGCCCTCAATGTACTACAAATGTCTAGTGCAGATCCGAGAAAAACAGTGTTTTATATCTGCTCTATCAAAAGGAAGGTTCAACTCTGTGAGTTGAATGTGCACATCACAAAGAAGTTTCTGAGAATGCTTCAGTCTTGTTTTTATTTTAAGATATTCCCTTTTCCAATGAAGGATTCAAAGCACTCCAAATATCCACTTGCAGATTTTACAAAAAGAGTGTTTCAAAATAGCTGATCAGCAGGAAAGTTCAACTCAGTGAATTGAATGCACACATCACAAACCAGTTTCTGAAAACGCTTCTGTCTAGTTTTTATGTGAAGACATTTCCTTTTCCTCAGAAGGCCTCAAAGTGCTCCCAATGTCCACTTGCATATCTACAAAAAGAGTATTTCAACTGCTCTATCAAAAAAGGAAGGTTCAACTAGGTGAGTTGATTGCACACATCACAAAGAAGTTTCTGAGAAGGCTTCTGTCTAGTTTTAAGTGAAGATATTCCCGTTTCCAACGAATGCCTCAAATCAGTCCAAATATCCCCTTGCAGATTATACAAAAAGAGTGTTTCAAAACTAATCTATCAAAAAGGAGCTTCAACTCTGTGAGTTGAATGCACACATCATAAAGATGTTTCTGACAATGCTTCTGTCTAGTTTTTATTTGATGATATTTACTTTTGGAGCACTGGCCTCAAAGTACTGCAAATATTCACCTGCAGATTCTATAAAAAGAGTGTTTCAAAACTGCTCTTTCAAAAAAAAGTTCAAATTTGTTAGTTGAGTGCACTCATCAAAAAGAAGTTTCTTAGAATGCGTCTGTCTAGTTTTTAGGTGAAGATATTTACTTTTAGAGCGTTGGCCTCAAAGCGCTCCAAATATTCACTTGCAGATTCTACAAAAATAGTGTTTCAAAAAATGCTCTATCAAAAGGAAGGTTCAACTCTGTGAATTCAATGCAGACATCACAAAGAAGTTTCTGAGAATGCTTCTGTCTAGTTTTTAAGTGAAGATATTTCCTTTTCCAGCATAGGCCTCAAAGTGCTCCAAATATCCACTTGCAGATTCTAGAAAAAGAGTGTTTCACAACTTCTCTAGCAAAAGGAATGTTCAGCACTGTGAATTGAAGGCACTCATCACAAAGAAGTTTCTGAGAATGCTTCTCTATTGTTTTTATGTGAGGATATTCTCTTTTCCAGCTAAGGCCTCAAAGTGCTCTAAGTATTCACACACAAATACTACAAAAAGAGTGCTTCAAAGCTGCTGTATCAAAAGGATGATTTAACTCTATATGTTGAATGCACACGTCACAAATAAATTTTTGAGAATGTTACTATCTTGTTTTTATGTGAAGATATTTCCTTTCCCAGCATAGTCTTCAAAGCACTCCATATATACACATGCAGATCCTACAAAAACAGTGTTTCAAAACTGCTCTATCAAAAGAAAAGTTCAACTCTGGGAGTTGAATGCACCCATCACAAAGAAGTTTGAGAAAACGCTTCTATCTAGTTTTTAAGTGAAGATATTTCCTTTTCTAGCATAGGCCTCAAAGCGCTACAAATAACCAATTGAAAGTTCTACCAAAAAGGTGTTTCAAAACTGCTCTATAAAACAGAAGGTACAAGTCTGTGAGTTGAAAACACACACCAAAAATTAGTTTTTGAGAAGGCTTCCGTCTAGTTTCCATATGAAGATATTTCCTTTTCCACCAGAGGCACAATCGCTCCAAATATCCACTTGCAGATTCTACAAAAAGAGTGTTTCAAAACTGCTCTATCAAAAGGAAGGTTCAACTCTATGACTTGAATGTAGACATCACAAAGAAGTTTCTGAGAATGCTTCTGTCTAGTTTTTATATGAAGAAGTTTCCTTTTCCAGCATGGGCCTCCAAGCACTCCCAATATTGACTTGGAGATTCTGCAAAAAGATTGTTTCAAAACTGCTCTATCAAAAGGAAGATTCAACTCTGCATGTTGAATGCACACAGAACAAAGAAGTTTGTGAGAATGCTACTGTCTAGTTTTTACGTTAATATAATTCCTTTTCCAGCATTGGCCTCAAAACACTCCAAATATCCACTTGCAGATTCTGCAAAAAGAGTGTTTCAAAACTGCTGTATGAATAGGGTGGTTCAGCTCTGTGAGTTGAACGTGCACATCACAGAGAAGTTTCTGAAAATGCAGCTGTCTAGTTTTTATGTGAAGATATTTCCTTTTCCAGCTTAGACATCAAAGTGCTCTAAGTATTCACATGCAACTTCTTCAAAAAGAGTGTTTCAAAGATGCTGTATCAAAAGGACGGTTTAACTCTTTAAGTTGAATGCACATGACACAAAGAAATTTTTGAGAATGCTTCTGTCTTGTTTTTATGTGAAGATATTTCCTTTTCCAGCATAGTCCTCAAAGCGCTCCATATATACACTTGCAGGTCCTCTAAAATCAGTGTTTCAAAACTTCTCTATCAAAAGAAAAGTTCAACTCTGGGAGTTGAATGCACACAACACAAAGAAGTTTCTGAAAACATTTCTCTCTTGTTTTTATGTGAAGATATTTCCTTTTCCAGCATAGGCCTCAAAGCACTCCAAATATCCACTTGCAGATTCTACAAAGAGTGTGTTTGAAAACTGCTCTATTAAAAGGAATGTTCAACTCTATGAATTGACTGCACATATAACAAAGAAGTTTCTGAGAATGCTTCTGTCTAGTTTTTTATGTGAAGATGTTTCCTTTTACAGCATAGGCCTTAAAGGGCTTCAAATATTTATTTGCCGATTCTACAAAAAGAGGGTTTTAAAACTTCTCTATCAAAAGGAAGGTTCAACTCTGTGAGTTGAATGCACATATCAAAAAGAAGTTATTGACAATGCTTCTCTCTACTTTTTATGGGAAGTTATTTCCTTTTCCAGCATAGGCCTCAAAGCGCTCCACATATATGCTTGCAAATTCTGCAAAAAGAGTGTTTCAAAACTGCTCTATCAAAAGGAAGGTTCAACTCGGTGAGTTGAATGCACGCATCACAAAGAAGTTTCTGAGAATGCTTCTGTCTAGTTTTTATGTGAAGATATTTCCTTTTCCAGGCTTGGCCTCAAATTGCTCCAAATATCCACTTGCAGATTCTAAAAAAAGAGTGTTTCAAAACTGCTCTATCAAATGAAGTTTCAACTCTATAACTTGAATGTAGACATCAAAACGAAGTTTCTGAGAATGCTTCTGTCTAGTTTTTATGTGAAGATATTCCCTTTTCCAGCATTGGCCTCACATCGCTCCAAATATCCACTTGCAGATTCTACAAAAAGGGTGTTTCAAAACTGCTCTATCAAAAGGAAGATTCAACACTATGATTTGAATGCACACATCACAAACAAGTTTTTGAGAATGCTTCTGTCTTGTTTTTATGTGAAGATAATTCGTTTCCCTGCATAGGCCTCAAAGCGCTCCACATATACCCTTGCAAATTCTACAAAAAGAGTGTTTCAAAACTACTCTATCAAAAGGCAGGTTCACGTCTGTGAGTTGAATGCACACATAAGAAAGACGTTTCTGAGAATGCTTCAATCTAGTTTTTATGTGAATTTATTTCCTTTTCCAGTATGGGCCTCAAAGGGTTCCAAATATCCACTTGCAGATTCCACAAAAAGAGTGTTTCAAAACTCTTCTATCAAAAGGAAGGTTCAAATTTGTGAGTTGAATGCACTCATCAAAAAGAAGTTTCTGAGAATGCTTCTGTCTAGTTTTTATGTGAAGATATTTCCTTTTCTGGCATAGGCTTCAAAGCGTGCCAAATATCCACTTGCAGATTTTACAAAAAGAATGCTTCAAAATTGGTCTATCAAAAGGAAGGTTCACATCCGTGAGTTGAATGCTCTCATCACAAAGAAGTTTCTGAGAATGCTTCTGTCTATTTTTTATGTGAAGTTATTTCCTTTTCCAGCATAGGCATCAAAGCGCTCCAAGTATCCACTTCCACAATCTACAAAGAGAGAGTTTCAAAACTGTTCTATCAAAAGGAAGGTTCAACACTATCAGTTGAATGCACTCATCACAGAGAAGTTGCTGAGAATGCGTCTGTCTAATTTATAAGTGAAGATATTTCCTTTTCCATCACAGGCCTGAAATCGCTCCAAATATCCACTAGCAGATTCTACAAAAATAGTGTTTCAAAACTGTTCTATCAACAGGAAGGTTCAACTGTGTGAGTTGAATGCACTCACCACTAAAGAGTCTCTGAGAATTCTTCTGTCTAGTTTTTATGTGAAGATATTTCCTTTTCCAGCACAGTGCTCAAATGCCCCAAATATCAAATTGCTGATACTACAAAAAGAGAGTTTCAAACCTGAACTATCAAAAGGAATGTTCAAGACTGTGAGTTGAATTCATAAAGCAGAGGGAAGTTTCTGACAATGCTTCTGTCTAATTATGATGGGAAATATCTCCTTTTCCAGCATAGTCCTCAAGTGCTCCAAATATCCACTTGCCGATACTACAGAATGGGTGTTTCAAAACTGCTCTATCAAAAGGAAGGTTCCACATGGTGAGTTGAATGCATACATCACAAAGAAGTTTCCGAGAATGCTTCTGTCTACTTTTTATGTAAAGATATTTCCTTTTCCAGCATAGGCCCCAAATTGTTCCAAACATCCACTTGCAGATTCTACAAAAAGAGTGTTCCAAAATTGCTCAATCAAAAGATGGTTCAAGTCTTTGAGTTGAATGCACTCATCACAAAGAAGTTTCTGAAATTGCTTCTGTCTAGTTTTTGTGTGAAGATATTTCCTTTTCCAGCATAGCGCTCAAGGTGCCCCAAATATCAACTGGCAGACACTACAAAAAGAGTGTTTCAAATCTCAGCTATCAAAAGGAATGTTGAAGTCTGTGAGTTGAATTCATAAAGCACAGGGAAGTTTCTGATAATGTTTCAGTCTAATTTTTATGTGAAGATATTTCCTTTTCCATCACAGGCCTCAAGCACTCCAAATATCCACTTGCAGATTCTACAGAAAGGGTGTTTCAAAACTTCTCTATCAAAAGGAAAGCTCAAATCTGATAGTTGAATGCACACATCACAACGAAGTTTCTGAGAATGCTTCTGTCTACTTTTTATGTGGATATATTTCCTTTTCCAGCATAGGCCTCAAATTGCTCCAAACATCCACTTGCAGATTCCATAAAAAAGTGTTTCAAAATTGCTCTATCAAAAGAAGGTTCAAGTCTTTGAGTTGAATGCACTCATCACAAAGAATTTTCTAAGACTGTTTCTGTCTATTTTTTATGTGAAGATATTTCCTTTTCCAGCATAGGCCTCAAAGCCCTCAAAACATCCACTTCCAGATTCTATAAAAAGAATGTTTCAGAACTGTTCTATCAAAAGGAAGGTTCAATTCTGTGAGTTGAATGCATTCATCACAAAGAAGTTTCTGAGAGTGCTTCTGTCTAGTTTTTATGTGAAGATATTTCCTTTTCCAGTGTAGGCCTCATAGCGCTCCAAATATCCACTTGCAGATTCTACAAAAGGAGCGTTCCAAAGCTGCTCTATCAAAATGAAGGTTCAAGTCTGTGAGTTGAATGCATAAATCACAGGGAAGTTTCTGTGAATGCTTCTTTAATATTTTTATGTGAAGATTTTCCCTTTTCCGGCATAGTCCTCAAATATCTCCAAATATCCACTGGCAGATTATACAAAAATTGTGTTTCGAAACTGCTCTATCAAAACGAATGTTCAACTCTGTGAGTTGAATGCACACGTTACAAAGAAGTTTCTGAGAATGCTTCTGTCTAGTTTTTATGTGAGGATATTTCCTTTTACAGCATGGGTCTCAAAGGACTCCAAATATCCTCTTGAAGGTTCTACAAAGAGAGTTTTTCAAAACTCTTCTATCAAAAGGAAGGTTCGTCTCTGTGAGTTCAATGCACTCATCACAGAGAAGTTTCTGAGAATACTTCTGTCTAGTTTTTATTTGAAGATATTTCCCTTTCCAGCATAGGCCTCAAAGCGCTCCAAATATCCACTTGCAGATTCTACAAAAAGTGTCTTACAAAACTACTCTATGAAAAGGAAGGTTCAAGTCTGTGAGTTGAATGCACTCATAACAAAGAAGTTTCTGAGAATGCTTCTGTCTAGCTTTTATATGAAGATATTTCCTTTTCCATAACAGGCCTCAAAGCGTCCAAATATCCACTTGCAGATTCTACAAAGGGAGTGTTTCAAAACTGTTCTATGAAAAGAAAGGTTCAACTCTGTGAGTTCAATGCACTCATGACAAAGTACTTTCTGAGAATGCTTTTGTCTATTTTTTATGTGAAGATATTTCCCTTTCCAGCATAGGCCTCAAAGCACTCCAAATATCCAATTGCAGATTCCACAAAAGGAGTCTTTCAAAACGGCTATATCAAAAGGAAAGTTCAAGTCTATCAGTTGAATGCACTCATCATGAAGAAGTTTCTGAGAATTCTTCAGCTTAATTTTTATGTGAAGATATTACCTTTTCCAGCATAGGCCTCAAAGCACTCCTAATATCCACTTGCAGATACTACAAAACGAGTGTTTCAAAACTGCTCTATCAAAAGGAAGTTTCAAGTCTGTGAGTTGAATGCACTCATCTCAAAGAACTTTCTGAGAATGCTTCTGCTTAGCTGTTATGTGGAGATGTTTCCTTTTCCTGCATAGGTCTCTAAGCGCTCCAAATATCCACTTGCAGATTGTACAAAAAGAGTGTTTCAAAACTGTTCTATAAAAGGGAAAGTTCAACTCCGTGAGTTCAGTGCTCTCATCACAGAGAAATTTCTGAGAATGCTTCTGTCTAGTTTTTATATGAAGATATTTCCTTTTCCATCATAGGCCTCAAAACGCTCCAAATATGCACTTGCAGATTCTACAAAAAGAGTGTTTCAAAACTGTTCTATCAAAAGTAATGTTCAACTCTGTGAGATGAATACACTCATCATAAAGAAGTTTCTGAGAATGTTTCTGTCTAGTTTTTATGTGAAGATATTTCCTTTTCCAGCATAGGCCTCAAATCGCTCCAAATATCGACATGCAGATACTACAATAAGAGTTTTTTGAAACTGCTCTATCAAAAGGAAGGTTCAAGTCTGTGAGTTAAATGCCTAAAGCAAAGTGAAATTTTTTAGAATGCTTCTCTCTACATTTTATGTGAAGATATTCCCTTTTCCAGCATAGGCCAGAAAGTGCTCCAAATATCCACTTGCAGATCCTATAAAAAGGGTGTTTCAAAACTGCTCTATCAAAAGGAAGGTTCAACACTGTTAGTTGAATGTGCACATCACAAAGAAGTTTCTGAGAATGCTTCTGTCTAGTTTTTATGTGAAGATATTTCTTTTTCCAGCATAGTTCCAAAAGCTCTCCAAATATACACTTGCAGATTCTACAAAGAGAATGTTTCAAAACTGTTCTCTCAAAAGGAAGGTTCAACTCTGTGAGTTGAATGCACACATCACAAAGAAGTTTCAGAGAAAGCTTCTACTTAATTTTTGTAAGAAGATGTTTCCTTCTCCAGCATAGGCCTCAAAGCGCTCCAAACTTGCACTTGCAGATTCTACAAAAGGAGTGTTTCAAAACTGCTCTGTGAAAAGTTAGGTTCAAGTCTGTGGGTTGAATAGACACATCACAGATACTTCCTTTTCCATCATAGACCTCAAAACACTCTATATATCCACCTGCAGATTCTTTAAAAGAGGGTTTCAAAACTGTTCTATTAAAAAGAGGGTTCAACCCTGTGAGTTGAAAGCACTCATAACAAAGAATTTGATGAGAGTACTTCTGTCTAGTTTTTATGTGAAGATATTTAATTTTCCAGCATAGGCCTCAAAGCACTCCAAATGTCCACTTGCAGACTCTACAAAAAGAGTGTTTCAAAACTGCTCTAACTAAAGGAAGGTTCAAGTCTGGGAGTTGAATGCACTCATCACAAAGAAGTTTCTGAGAATGCTTCTGCTTATTTTTCATGTGAAGATATTTCCATTTCAAGCATAGGCCTCAGAGTGCTCCAAATATCCACTTGCAGACTGTGCAAAAACAGTCTTTCAAAACTGTTCTTTCAAAAGAAAGTTTCAGCTCTGTGAGTTGAATGCTCTCATCACAGAGAAGTTTCTGAGAATGCTTCCTTCTAGTTTTTATGTGAAGATATTTCCTTTTCCATCGTAGGCCCCAAAGTGCTCCAAATATCCACTTCCAGATTCTACAAAAAGAGTATTTCAAAATTTTTCTATCAAAAGGAAGTTTCAACTCTGTGAGTTGAATGCACTCATCACAAATAATTTTGTGAGAATGCTTCAGACTAGTCTTTATGTGAAGATATTTCCTTTTCCAGCAAAGGCCTCAAAGTGCTCAAAATATCCACTTGGAGATTCCAGAAAAAGAGTGCTTCAAAACTGTTCTATCAAAAGGAAGGTTCAAATTTGTGAGTGAAATGCACTCATCACAAGGTAGTTTCTGAGAATTCTTCAGACTATTTTTAATGTGAAGATGTTTCCATTTCCAGCATAGGCCTCAAAGCGCTCCAAATATCCACTTGCAGATTCTACAAAAAGAGTGTTTCAAAACTGCTCTATCAAAAGGGAGGTTCAAGTCTGCGAGTTGAATGCACTCATCACAAAGCAGTTTCGGAGAATGCTTCTGTCTATTTTTTATGTGAAGATATATCCTTTTAAAATGTACACCTGAAAGCGCTCCAAATATCCACTTTCAGATTCTACAAAGAGAGTGTTTCAAATCTGTTATATCAAAAGGAAGGTTCAACTCTGTGAGTTGAATACACTCATCACAGAGAAGTTTCTGAGAATGCTTCTGTCTGGTTTTTTTTGTGAAGATATTACCTTTTCCATCATAGGTCTCAATTTACTCCAAATATTCATTTGCAGATTCTGCAAAAATAGTGTCTCAAATCTGCTCTATCAAAGGGAAGGTTCAACTCCGTGAGTTGAATGCGTGCATCACAAAGAAGTTTCTGAGAATGCTTCTGTCTAGTTTTTATGTGAAGATACTTACTTTTCCAGCCTAGGCCTCAAAGCGCTCCAAATATTCACTTGCAGATGCTACAAAAAGAGTGTTTCAAAACTGCTCTATGAAAAGGAAGGTTCAAATCTGTTAGTTGAATGCACTCATCATAAAGAAGTTTCTGAGAATGCTTCTGCTTAGTTTTTATGTGAAGATATTTCCCTTTCCAGCATAGGCCTCAAAGCACTCCAAATATCCACTTGCAGATTGTTCAAAAGAGTGTTTCAAAACCGTTCTGTCAAAAGGAAGTTTCAACTCTATGAGTTTAATGCGGTCATCACGAGAAGTTTCTGAAAATTCTTCTGTCTAGTTTTTATGAGAAGGTATTTCCTTTTCCATCATAAGCCCCAAACTTTTCCAAATATCCACTTGCAGATTCTACAAAAAGAGTGTTTCAAAACTCCTCTAACAAAAGGAAGGTTCAAGCCTGTGAGTTGAATTAACACATCCCAAAGTAGTTTCTGAGAATGCTTCCATCTAGTTTTTATGTGAAGTTATTTCCTTTTCCAGCACAGGCCTCAAAGCTCTCCAATATCAACTTGCAGATTGTACAAAAAGAGTGTTTCAAAACTGTTCTATCAAAGGAAGGTTGAATTCTGTGAGTTGAATGCGCACATCACAAAAAGTTTCTGAGAATGCTTCTGTCTAGTGTTTAGGTGAAGATATTTGCTTTTGCAGGATAGGCCTCACAGCGCTGCAAATATTTACTTACAGATACTACAAAAAGAGTGTTTCAAAACTGTTCTATCAAAAGGAAGGTGCAACTCTTTGAGTTGAATGCACTCATCACAAAGAAGTTTCTGAAAATCCTTTTGTCTATTTTTTTTTTGTGAAGTTATTTCCTTTTCCAGCATAGGCCTCAAAGCCCTCCAAATATCCACTTGGAGACTCTACAAAAAGAGTGTTTGAAAACTGCTCTATCAAAAGGACAGTTTAAGCCTGTGATTTGAATTCAGTCATCACAAAGAAGTTTCTTAGAATGTTTCCATCAATTTTTTGTGTGAAGATATTTCCGTTTCCAGAGTAGGCCTGAAAGTGCTTCAAATATCCACTTGCAGATTCTACAAAAGATTGTTTCAAAACTGCTCTATTAAAAGGAAAGTTCAAGTCTGTATGTTGAATGCGTAAAGCACAGTGAAGTTTCTGAGAATTATTCTCTCTAGTTTTTATGTGAAGATATTTCCTTTTCCAGCATAGGCCTCAAAGTGCTCCAAATATTCAGTTACAGATTCCACAAAAATGGTGTTTCAAAACTGTTATATCAAACGGAAGGTTCAACTACGTTAGTTGAATGCACTCATCACAAAGATGTTTCTGAGAATGCTTCTGTCTAGTTTTTATGTGAAGATGTTTCCTTTTCCATCATAGGCCCGAAAGCACTCCAAATATCCACTTGCAGATTTTAAAAAAGGTTGTTTCAAAACTGCTCTATCAAAAGGAAGTTTAAACTCTGTGAGTTGAATGCACACAACTCAAAGAAGTTTCTGAGAATGCTTCTGTCTAGATTTTATGTGAAGATATTTACTTTTCCAGTATAGGCCTCAAAGCGCTCCAAATATCCACTTGCAAATTCTACAAAAGGGTGTTTGCAAACTGCTCTATCAAAAGTATGGTTCAACTCTGTGAGTTGAATACACACATCACAAAGAAGTTTCTGAGAATGCTTCTGTTTGGTTTTTATGTGAATATATTTCCTTTTCCAGCACAGGCCTCAAATTGCTCCAAATATCCACTTGCAGATTCTACAAAAATGGTGTTCCAAAGCTGCTCAATCAAAAGGAAGGTTCAATCTGTGAGTTGAATACAATCATTACAGAGAAGTTCCTTGGAAAGCTTCTTTCTAGTTTTTTGTGAAGATATTTCCTTTTCCATCATAGGCCTTAAAGCGCTCCAAATATCCACACGCAGATTCTACAAAAAGAGTGTTTCAAAACACTTCTATGAAAAGGAAGGTTCAACTGTGTGAGTTGAATGCACTCATCACAAAGAAGTCTCTGAGAATGCTTCTGTCTAGTTTTTGTGTAAAGATACTTTCTTTTCTAGCATAGGCCGCAAAGCCCTCCAAATATAAATTGCTGATCCTACAAAAAGTGTGTTTCAAATCTCTTTTATCAATAGGAAAGTTCAACTCTGTGAGTTGAATGCACTCATCACAGAGAACTTTCTGAGAATGCATCTGTCTAGTTTTTATGTGACGATATTTCTTTTTCCATCACAGGTCTCAAAGCGTTCCAAATATAAACTTACAGATTGAACAAAAAGACTGTTTCAAAACTGTCCTATCAAAAAGAAGATTCAACTCTGCGAGTTGAATGCACTCATCACAAAGCAGTTTCTGAGAATGTTTCTGTCTAGTTTTTGTGTGAAGATATTTCCTTTTCCAGCATAGGCCCCAAAGCACTCCAAGTACCCACTTGCAGATTCTACAAAGAGAGTGTTTCCAAAGTATTCTATCAAAAGGAAGTTTCAACTCTGTCAGTTTAATGCACTCTTTCTCAGAATGCTTCTGTCTAGTTTTTATGTGAAGATACCTCCTTTTCCCGCATAGACCTCAAAGCGCTCCAAATATCCACTTGCAGATTGTACGAAAAGGGTGTTTCAAAACTGCTCTATCAAAAGGAAGGTTCAATTCTGTGTGTTGAATGCACACATCACAAATAAGTTTCTGAGAATGCTTCTGTCTAGTTTTTATGTGAAGATATTTCGTTTTCCAGCATTGGCCTCAAAGCGCTCCAAATATCCACTTGCAGATTCTACAAAAAGGGTGGTTCAAAACGGCTCTATCAAAAGTAAGCTTCAACACTGTGAATTGAATGCATACATCACAATGAAGGTTCTGAGAATGCTTCTGTTTAGTTTTTATGTGAAGATATTTCCTTTTCCAGCTTAGGCCTCAAAGCATTCAATCTATCCACTTGCAGAATCTACTAAAAGTGTGTTTCAAAACTGCTGATTCAAAAGCAAGGTTCGACTCTGTGAGTTGAATGTGCACATCACAAAGAAGTTTCTGAAAATGCTTCTGTCTAGTTTTTATGTGAAGATATTCTCTATTATAGCATAGGCCTCATAGCGCTCCAAATATCCACCTTCAGATTCTACCAAAAGAGTTTTTCAAAACTGCTCTATCGAAAGGAAAGTTCAACTCTGTGTGTTGAATGCACTCATCACAAAGATGTTTCTGAGAATTCTTCTTTATAACTTTTATGGGAAGACATTTCGTTTTCCATCATAGGCCTCATAGCGCTCCAAATATCCACTTGCAGATTCTACAAAAAGAGTGTTTCAAAACTTTTCCATCAAAAGAAAATTTCAACTGAGGGTGTTCAATGCACTCATCATAGAGAAGTTTACGAGAGTGCTTCTGTCTAGTTTTTATGTGAAGATATTTCCTTTTCCATTATAGGCCTCAAAGCACTCCAAATATCCACTTGCAGATTCTACAAAAAGAGCGGTTCAAAACCGTTCTATCAAAAGGAAGGTTCAACTCTGTGAGTTGAAAGCACTCATCAAAAAGAAGTTTCTGATAGAGCTTCTGTCATGTTTTTATGTGAAGATATTTCCTATTCCAGCATAGGCTTGAAAGTGCTCCAAATATCGACTTGCAGATTCTACAAAAAGAGTGTTTCAAATCTGCTCTGTCAAAAGGCAGGTTCAAGCCTGTAAGTTGAATGCACACATCTCAAAGAAGTGTCTGAGAATGCTTCAATCTAGTTTTTATGTGAAGTTGTTTCCTTTTCCAGCAAAGGCCTCAAAGCACTCCAAATAATAACTTGGAGATTCTACAAAAATAATGTTTCAAAAGTGTTCTATCAAAAGGAAGGTTCAACTCTGTGAGTTGAATGTGCACATCACAAAGAAGTTTCTCAGAATGCTTCTGTCTAGTCTTTATTTGAAGATATTTCCTTTTGCAGCATAGGCCTCAAAAAGCTGCAAATATCCACGTGCATATTCTATAAAAAGAGTGTTTCAAAATTGTTGCATGAAAAGAAAAGTACAGCTCTGTAAGTTGAATGCACTCATCACAGAGAAGATTCTGAAAATGCTTCTGTCTAGTTTTTATGTGAAGATATTTCCTTTTCAATCAAAAGCCTCAAAGTGCTCCAAATATCCACTTGAAGATTCTAAAAAAAGAGTGTTTGAAATTTCCTCTATCAAAAGGATGGTTCAAGTCTGTCAGTTGAATCCAGTCATCACAAAGAAGTTTCCTAGAAAGCTTCCATCGAGTTTTTATGTGAAGATATTTTCTTTTCTATATTAGGCCTCAAAGCGCTCCAAATATCCACGTGTAGATTCTGCAAACAGAGTGTTTCAAAACTGCTGCATCAAAAGGAAAGTTCAAGTCTGCGAGTTGAATGCATAAAGCAGAGGGAAGTTTCTGAGAATTCTTCTCTCTAGTTTTTACGTGAAGATATTTCCTTTTCCAGCATAGGCCTCAAAGCGCTCCAAATATCCATTTGCAGATTCCACAAAAATGGTGTTTCAAAACCACTATATCAAATGGAAAGTTCAACTCTGTTAGTTGAATGCACTCATCACATAGAAGTTTCTGAGAATGCTTCCATCTAGTTTTTATGTCATGATATTTCCTTTTCAAGCATAGGCCTCAAAGCGCTCCAAATATCCACTTGCAGATACTACAAAAAGGGTGTTTTGAAACTGCTCTATCAAAAGTAAGGTTCAACACTGTGAGTTGAATGCACACATCACAAAGAAGTTTCTTAGAATGCTTCTGTTTAGTTTTTATGTGAAGATATTTCCTTTTCCAGCATAGGCCTCAAAACATTCCAAATATCCACTTGCAGATTCTACAAAAAGTGTGTTTCAAAACTGCTGTTTCAACACGAAGTTTCAACTCTGTGAGTTGAATGTGCACATCACAAAGAAGTTTCTGAGAATGCTTCTGTCTACTTTTTATGTGAAGATATTTCCTTTTCTTGCATAGGCCTCATAGCGCTCCAAATATCCACTTTCAGATTCTGCCGAAAGAGTGTTTCAAAACTGGTCTATTAAAAGAAAGTTCAAGTCTGTGAGTTAAATGCATTCATCATAAAGATGTTTCTGTGAATTCTTCTGTCTAGCTTTTTGTGAACATATTTCCTTTTCCAGCTTAGGTCTCAAAGCGCTCAAAATATCCACTTGCAGATCCTACAAAAAGAGTGTTTCAAAACTGTTCTATCAAAAGAAAGGTTCAACTAAAGGAGTTCAATGCACTCATCACAGAGAAGTTTCTCAGAATACTGCTGTCTAGTTTTTATGTGAAGATATTTCCTTTTCCAGAATAGGCCTCAAAGCGCTCCAAATATCCACTTGCAGATTCTACAAAAAGAGTGTTTCAAAACTGCTCTATCAAAAGGAACGCTCACCTCTGTGAATTGAATGTGCTCATCACAATGAAGTTTCTGAGAATGCTTCAATCTAGTTTTTATGTGAAGTTATTTCCTTTTCCAGGATAGACCTCAAAGCACTCAAAATATCCAACTGTAGATTCTACAAAAAGAGCGTTTAAAACCTGTGCTATCAAAGGGAAGGTTCAACTCTTTGATTTGAATGCATAAAGCACGGGGAAGTTTCTCAGAATGCTTCTGTCAAGTTCTTATGTGAAGATATTCCTTTTTCCAGTGTAGGCCTCAAAGCACTCCAAATATCCACCTGCAGATTTTACAAAATGTGTGCTTCAAAACCGCTTTATCAAAAGGAAGGTTCAAATCCGTGAGTTGAATGCACTCATCACTGAGAAGTTTCTGAGAATGCTTCAGTCTAGTTTTTATGTGAAGATCTTTTATTTTCCAGCATAGGCCTCAGAGTGCTCAAAATATCCACTTGCTGATTCTGAAAAAAGGGTGTTTCAAAACTGCCCCATCAAAAATACTGTTCAACTCTGTGAATTGAATGCACACATCACAAAGAATTTTCTGATAATCCTTTTGTTTAGTTTTTATGTGAAGGTATTTCCTTTTCCAGCATAGGCCTCAATGAGTTCCAAATATTCACTTGCAGATTCTACAAAAACGGTGTTTCAAAACTGCTCTATCAAAAGGAAGGTTCAACTCTTTGACTTCAATGCACTCATCACAGAGAAGTTTCTGAGCATGGTTCTGTCTAGTTTTTATGTGAAGATACTTTCTTTTCCATCATAGGCCTCAAAGCTCTCCAAATATCCACTTGCAGATTCTACAAAAAGAGTGTTTCAAAACAGTTCTATGAAAAGGAAGGTTCAACTGTGTTAGCTGAATGTACCCATCACAAAGAAGTTTCTCAGAATACTTCTCTGTAGTTTTAATGTGAAGATATTTCCTTTTCCAGCAGAGACCTCAAAGCGCTACAAATATCCACTTGCAGATTCTACAAAAAGGGTGTTTCAAAACTGCTCTATCAAAAGTCATGTTCAACTCTGTGAGTTGAGTGCACACATAACAAAGAAGTTCCTGAGAATGCAGCTGTTTAGTTTTTATGTGAAGATATTTCCTTTTCCATAAAAGGCCTCAAAGCGCTCCCAATATCCACCTGCAGATTCTACTAAAAGTGTATTTCAAACTGCTGTTTCAAAAGGAAGTTTCAACACTTTGAGTTGAATGTGCACATCACAAAGAAGTTTCTGAGAATGATTCTGTCCAGTTTTTATGTGAAGATATATCCTTTTCCAACAAAGGCCTCATAGCACTCCAAATATCCACTTTCAGATTCTACCAAAAGAGTGTTTCAAAACTGCACTATCAGATAGAAGGTTCAAGTCTGTGAGTTGAATGCACTCATCACAAAAAAGTTTCTGAGAATGCTTCTGCTCATGTTTTATGGGAAGATATTTCCTTTTCCAGCACAGGCCTCAAAGCACTCCAAATAATCTCTTGCAGATTCAACCAATAGAGTGTTTCAAAACTGCTCTATCTAAAGAAATGTTGAACTCTGTGAGTTAAATGCAATCATCACAGAGAAGTGTATGAGAATGCTTCCGACTAGTTTTTATGTGAAGATATTTCCTTTTCCAGCATAGGCCTCAAAGTGCTCAAATATCCACTTGCAGACTCTACAAAACGGGTGTTTCAAAACTGTTCTATCAAAGGGAAAGTTCAACGCTGTGAGTTGAATGCACTCATCACAAAGAAGTTTCTGAGAATCCTTTTGTCTAGTTTTTATGTGATATGTCCTTTTCCAGCATAATCCTCAAAGCCCTCCAAATATCCTTTTGCAGTTTCTACAAAAAGAGTGTTTCAAATCTGCTCTTTCAAAAGGAAGGTTCATGTCTGTGAGTTGAATGCATAAAGCACAGGCAAGTTTCTCAGAATGCTTCTGTCTAATTTTTATGTGAATATATTCCTTTTCCAACATAGGCCTCAAATCCCTCCAAATGTTTACTTGCCGATTCTACAAAAAGACTGTTTCAAAACTGCTCTACCAGAAAGAAAGTTCAAGTCTGTGAGTTGAATGTACTCCTTACAAAGTTGTTTCTGATAATTCTTCTATCTAGTATTTATGTGAAGATATTTCCTTTACCAGCATAGACCTCAAAGAACTAAAATATCCACTTGCAGGTTCTACAAAAAGAGTGTTTCAAAACTGTTCTATCAAAAGGAAAGTTCAACTCTGTGGGTTGAATGCAGTCACCACAAAGACATTTCTGAGAATGCTTCTATCTAGTTTTTATGTGAAGATTTTCCCTTTTTGCAGCATAGGCCTCAAATCGCTCCAAATATCCACTTGCAGATTCTACAAAAAGAGTGTTTCAAAACTGTTCTATCAAAAGGAAGGTTCAACTCTTTGAGTTGAATGCACGCATCACAAAGAAATTTCTGTGAATTCTTCTGTCACTTCTTTTGTGAAGATATTCCCTTTTCCCGCATAGGCCTCAAAGCGCTCCAAATATCCACTTGCAGATTCTACAAAAAGAGTGTTTCAAAACTGCTCTTTCAAAAGGAAGCTTCAAGTCCGTGAGGTGAATCCACTCATCACAAAATGTTTCTGAGAATGGTTCTGCTTAGTTTTTGTGGGAAGATATTTCCTTTTCCAGCACAGGCCTCAAAGCACTCCAAATAATCTCTTGTAGACTCTACAAGGAGAGTGCTTCAAAACTGTTCTCTGGAAAGGTATCTTGAACTCTGTGAGTTGAATGCAATCATCACAGAGAAGTGTCTGAGAATGCTTCCATCTAGTTTTTATGTGAAGATATTTCCTTTTCCAGCATAGGCCTCAAAGCGCTCAAATATCCACTTGCAGATTCTACAAAAAGAGTGTTTCAAAACTGTTCTATCAAAAGGAAAGTTCAACTCTGTGAGTTGAATGCATACATCACAAAGAAGTTTCTGAGAATGCTTTTGTCTAGTTTTTACATGAGGATATTTCCTTTTCCAGCATAGGCTTCAAAGCCCTCCAAATATGTACTTGTTGATACTGCAAAAAAAGTGTTTCAAATCTGCTCTTTCAAAAGGAAGGTTCAAGCCTGTGATTTGAATTCATAATGTGCAGGGAAGTTTCTCAGAATGTTTCTGTCTAGTTTTTTTGTGAAGACTTCCTTTTTCCAGCATAGGCCTCAAATCTCTCCAAATGTCCACTTGCGGATTTTATAAAAAGGGTGTTTCAAAACTGCTCTATCAAAAGGAAGGTTCTACTCTGTTAGTATAATGCAGTCATCACAAAGAAGTCGCTGAGGATGCTTCCGTCTAGTTTTTATATGAAGATATTTCCTTTTCGAGCATAAGCCTCAAAGCCTTCCAAATATCCACTTGCAGATTCTACAAAAAGAGTGTTTCAAAACTGTTCAATCAAAAGGATGGTTCAACTATGTGAATTGAGTGCACTTATCACAAAGAAGTTTCTGAGAACACTTCCATTTAGATTTTATGTGTAGATATTTCCTTTTCCATCGTAAGCCTCAAAGAGCTCCAAATATCCACATTCAGATTCTACAAAAATAGTGTTTCACAACTGTTCTATCAAAAGGAAGGTTCAACACTGTGAGCTGAATGCATTCATCACAAAGAAGTTTCTGAGAAGGCCTCTGTCCAGTTTTTCAAAGCACTCCAAATATCTACTTGCAGTTTCTACAAAAAGAGTGTTTTAAATCTTCTCTTTCAAGAGGAAGGTTCAAGTCTGTGAGTTGAATGCATAAAGCACAGGGAAGGTTCTGAGAATGCTTCCGTCTAGTTTTTATGTGAAGATATTCCCTTTTACAGCATAGGCCTCAAATCGCTCCAAATATCCACTTGAAGATTCTGCAAAAAGGGTGTTTCAAAACTACACTATCAAAAGGAAAGTTCTGCTCTGTTAGATGAATGCACGCATCACAAAGAAGTTTCAGAGAATGCTTCTGTCTAGTTTTTATCTGAAGATATTTCCTTTTCCAACTTAGGCCTCAAAGCACACCAAATATCCACTTGCGGATCTACAAAAAGTGTGTTTCAAAACTTCTCTGTCTAAAGGAGGGTTCAAGTCTGTGAGTACAATGCACTCATCCTAGAGATGTTTCTGAGAATGCTTCTGTATAGTTTTTAGGTGAAAATATTTCCTTTTCCAGTGTAGGCCTCATAGCACTCCAAATATCCACTTGCAGATTCTACAAAAAGAGTGTGTCAAAACTGCTCTATCAAAAGGAAGGTTTAAGTTTGTGAGTTGAATTCACTCATCAATAAGAACTTTGTGAGAATGCTTCTGCTTAGTTTTTATGAGAACATATTTCCATTTCCAGCATAGGCCTCAAAGCGCTCCAAGTATCCACTTTCAGATTTTATAAAGAGAGTGTTTCAAAACCGTTGTATCAAAAGGAAGGTTCACCTCTGTGAATTGAATGCAGTCATCACAGAGAAGTTTCTGCGAATGCTTCTGTCTAGTTTTTATGTGAAGATATTTCCTTTTCCAGCATTGGCATCAAAACACTCCAAATATCCACTTGCAGATTCTACAAAAAGAGTGTTACAAAACGGGGAATGTTGTGGGGTGGGGGGAGGGAGGAGGGATAGCATTGAGAGATATACCTAATGCTAGATGACGAGTTGGTGGGTGCAGCGCACTAGCATGGCACATGTATACATATGTAACTTACCTGCACATTGCGCACATGTACCATAAAACCTAAAGTATAATAATAATAATAATAATAATAATAAAAAGATAAAAAAAAACTGTTCTATCAAAAGGAAGTTTCAACTCTGTGAGTTCAATGCACTCATCACAAAGAAGTTTCTGAGAATGCTTCTGTCTAGTTTTTAGGTGAAGATATTTCCTTTTTCATCATAGGCCTCAAATCTCTTCAAATATCCACTTGCAGATACTACAAAAAGAGTTTTTCAAAACTGCTCAATCAAAAGGAAGGTTCAAGTCTGTGAGCTGAATGCATAAAGCATGGGGAAGTTTCTGAGAATGCTTCTGTCTGGTTTTTATGTGAAGATATTCCCTTTTTGCAGCATAGGCCTCAAATCGCTCCAAATATGCTCTTGCAGATTCTACAAAAAGAGTGTTTCAAACCTCTTCTATCAAAAGGAAAGTTCCACCCTGTGAGTTGAATGCACTCTTCACAAAGAAATTTCTGAGAATGCTTCTGTCTAGTTTTTATGTGAAGATATTTCCTTTTCCAGCATAGACCTCAAAATGCTCCAAATATTCACTTGCAGATTCTACAAAAGACGTTTCAAAACTGTTCTATCAAAAGGAAGGTTCAACTCGGTGAGTTAGATGCACTCATCACAAAGAAATTTCTGAGAATGCTTTTGTCTAATTTTTCTGTGAGGATATTTCCTTTTCCATCATAGGCCTCAAAGTGCTCCAAATATGCACTTGCAGTTTATACAAAAAGAGTGTTTCAAATCTGCTCTTTCAAAAAGAAGGTTCAAGAGTGTGAGTTGAATGCACAAAGTGCAGGGAAGTTTCTCAGAATGCTTCTGTCTAGTTTTTATATGAAGATATTCCTTTTTCCAGCATAGGCCTGAAATCGCTCCAAATGTCTACATGCAGATTCTATAAAAAGTGTGTTTCAAAACTGCTCTATCAAAAGGAAGGTTCTACACTGTGAGTTGAAATCATAAAACACAGAGAAGTTTCTGAGAATTCTTCTGTCTAGTTTTTATGTGTAGATATTCCCTTTTCCAGCACTGGCCTCAAAGATTCAAAAATATCCACATGCAGATTCTAAAAAAAGCATGTTTCATAACTGCTCTTTCAAAAGGAAGGTTCAACTGTGTGAGTTGAATACACACATCACAAAGAAGTTTCTGAGAATGCTTCTGTCTTGTTTTTATATGATGGTATTTCCTTTTCCAGCATAGGCCTCAGAGCGCTCCAAATATCCACTTGCAGGTACTACAAAAACAGTGTATCAAAACTGCTCAATCAAAAGGAAGGTTCAAGTCTGTGTGTTGAATTCCTAAAGCACAGGGAAGTTTCTGAGTATGCTTCTGTCCAGTTTTTATGTGAAGATATTCCCTTTTCCAGCCTAGGCCTCAAAGTGCTAAAATTATCCACCTGCGGATTCTACAAAATGGTGTTTCAAAACTGCTTTATCAAAATGAAGTTTCAAGTCTGTGAGTCGAAGACACACATCACAAAGATGTTTTTCAGAATGCTTCAATATAGTTTTTAGGTGAAGTTATTTCTTAATGCAGCATAGGCCTCAAGTGCTCCAAATATCCACTTGCATATTCCACAAAAATATTGTTTCCAAACTGTTCTATCAAAAGGAAGTTTCAACCCTGTGAGTTGGATGCACTCATCACAAAGTAGTTTCTGAGAATGCTTCTGTCTAGTTTTCAGGTGAAGATATTTCCTTTTCCAGCATAGGCCTCAAAGCCCTCCAAACATCCACTTGCAGATTCTACAAAAAGTGTGTTTCTAAACTAGTCTATCAAAATGAAGGATCAACTCTGTTGGTTGAATGCACTCATTCGACAGAAGTTTCTGAGAATGTTTCTGTCTAGTTTTAAGGTGAAGATATTCCCTTTTTGCAGCATAGGCCTCAAATCGCTCCAAATATACACTTGCAAATTCTACAAACAGAGTGTTTCAAAACTGTTCTATCAAAAGGAAAGTTCAACCCTGTGAATTGAATGCACTCATCACAAAGAAATTTCTGAGAATGCTTCTGTCTAGTTTTTATGTGAAGATATTTCCTTTTCTAGCATAGACCTCAAAATGCTCCAAATATCCACTTGCAGATTCTAAAAAAAGACTGTTTCAGAACTGTTCTATCAAAAAGAAGTTCAACTCGGTGAGTTAAATGCACACATCACAAAGAAATTTCTGAGAAAGCTTTTGTCTAATTTTTCTGTGAGGATATTTCCTTTTCCATCATAGGCCTCAAAGTGCTCCAAATATGCACTTGCAGTTTCTACAAAAAGAGTGTTTCAAATCTGCTCTTTCAAAAAGAAGGTTCAAGAGTGTGAGTTGAATGCACAAAGCGAAGGGAAGTATCTCAGAATGCTTCTGCCCAGTTTTTACATGAAGATATTCCTTTTTCCAGCATAGGCATCAATGAGCTCCAAATAATCTCTTGTAGATTCTTCAAAGAGAGTGTTTCATAACTGACTCATCACAGAGAAGTTTCTGAGAATGCTTCCATCTAGGTATTATGTGAAGATATTTCCTTTTCCAGCATAGGCCCCAATGCACTCCAAATATCCACTTGCAGATTCTAAAAAAAGAGTGTTTCAAAACTGTTCCATCAAAGGAAAGTTTCAACTCTGTGAGCTGAATGCATTAATCCCAAAGAAGTTTCGGAGAATGCTTTTGTCTCGTTTTTATGTAAGGATATTTCCTTTTCCAGCATAGGCCTCAAAGCGCTCCAAATATCCACTTGCAGTTACTTCAAAGAGAATATTTAAAATCTACTCCTTCAAAAAGAAGTTTTGAGTCTGTGAGTTGACTGCATAAAGCGCAGGGAAGTTTCTGAGAATGCTTCTATCTAGTTTTTATGTGACGATATCCCCTTTTTCACCATAGGCCTCAAATCGCTCCAAATATCCACTTGCAGAGTCTACAAAAAGGGTGTTTCAAAACTGCCGTATCAAAAGGAAGGTTCAAGTCTGTGAGTTGAATGCATGAAGCACGGGGAAGTTTCTGAGAATGCTTCTGTCTAGTTTTTATGTGAAGATTTCTCTTTTTGCAGCATAGGCCTCAAATCGCTCAAAATACCCGCTTGCAGATTCTACAAAAAGAATGTTTCAAAACTGTTCTATCAAAAGGAAAGTTCAACCCTGTGAGTTGAATGCACTCATCACAAAGAAATTTCTGAGAATGCTTCTGTCTAGTTTTTATGTGAAGATATTCCCTTTTCCAGCATAGGCCTCAAATTGCTAAAAATATCCACTTGTAGATTCTACAAAAAGAGTGTTTCAAAACTGCTCTATCAAAAGGAATGTTCAAGTCTCTCAGTTGAATGCACTCATCACAAAAATGTTACTGACAATGATTCTGCTTAGTTTTTATGGGAAGATATTCCCTTTTCCAACATAGACCTCAATGCGCTCCAAATAATCTATTGTAGATTCTACAAAGACAGTGATTCAAAACTCTTCTACCAAAAGGAAGGTTGAACTCTGTGAGTTGAATGCACTCTTCACAGAGAAGTGTCTGAGAATCCTTCTGTCTAATTTTTATGTGAAGATATTTCCTTTTCCAGCATAGGTTTCAAAGCACTCCAAATATCCACTTGCAGATTCTACAAAAAGAGTGTTTCAAAACTGTTCTATCAAAAGGAAGGTTCAACTCTGTAAGCTGAATGCATTCATAACAAAGAAGTTTCGGAGAATGCTTTTGTCTAGTTTTTACGTGAGGATATATCCTTTTCCAGCATAGGCCTCAAAGCACTCCAAATATCCACTTGCAATTTCTACAAAAAGAGTTTTTCAAATCTGCTCTTTCAAAAGGAAGGTTCAAGTCTGTGAGTTGAATGCATAAAGCACACTGAAGTTTCTGAGAATGCTTCCATCTAGTTTTTATGTGAAGATATTCCCTTTTACACCACAGGCCTCAAATCGTTCCAAATATCCACTTGCAGATTCTACAAAAAGGGTGTTTCAAAACTGCTCTATCAAAAGGAAGTTTCTAGTCTGTTAGATGAATGCATGCATCACAAAGAAGTTTCAGAGAATGCTTCTGTCCAGTTTTTATGTGAAGATATTTCCTTTTCCAGATTAGGCCTCAAAGCACACCAAATATCCACTTGCAAATTCTACAAAAGGAGTTTCAAAACTGCTCTATCAAAAAGAAACTTCAAGTCTGTGAGTACAATGCACTCATCATATAGATGTTTCTGAGAATGCTTCTGTATAGTTTTTATGTGAAGATATTTCCTTTTCCAGTGTAGGCCTCTTAGCGCTCCAAATACCCACTTGCAGATTCTACAAAAAGAGTGTTTCAAAACTGCTATATCAAAAGGAAGATTTAAGTCTCTGAGTTGAATGCACTCATCACTAAGGACTTTGTGAGTATGATTCTACTTAGTTTTTATGAGGACATATTTCCATTTCCAGCATAGGCCTCAAAGCACACCAAGTATCCACATTCAGATTCTATAAAGAGAGTGTTACAAAACTGTTCTAAAAAAAGGAAGTTTCAACTCTGTGGGTTGAATGCACTCATCACAAAGAAGTTTCTGAGAATGCTTCTGTCTAGTTTTTGGGTGAAGATATTCCCTTTTTCATCATAGGCCTCAAATCGCTCCAAATATCCAATTGCAGATTCTACAAAAAGGGTGTTTCAAAACTGCTCTATCAAAAGGAAGGTTCAAGTCTGTGAGTTGAATGCATGAAGCACGGGGAAGTTTCTGGGAATGCTTCTGTTTAGTTTTTATGTGAAGATTTCTCTTTTTGCAGCATAGGCCTCAAATCGCTCAAAATACCGACTTGCAGATTCTACAAAAAGAATGTTTCAAAACTGTTCTATCAAAAGGAATGTTCAAGTCTGTGAGTTGAATGCACTCATCACACAGAAATTTCTCAGAATGCTTCTGTCTAGTTTTGATGTGAAGATATTTCCTTTTCCAGTGTAGACCTCAAAGCGCTCCAAATATCCACTTGCAGATTCTACAAAAAGAGTGTTTCAAAACTACTCTATCAAAAGGAAGGTTCAAGTCTGTGAGTTGAATGCCCTCATCACAAAAATATTTCTGAGGATGATTCTGCTTAGTTTTTATGGGAAGATAATTTCTTTTCCAGCATAGGCCTCAATGAGCTCCAAATAATCTGTTGTAGATTCTACAAAGAGAGTGTTTCATAGCTGTTCTACCAAAAGGAAGGTTGAACTCTGTGAGTTGAATGCACTCATCACGGAGAAGTTTCTGTGAATGCTTCCGTCTAGTTATTATGTGAAGATATTTCCTTTTCCAGCATAGGCCTCAAGGCGCTCCAAATATCCACTTGCAGATTCTTCAAAAAGAGTGTTTCAAAACTGTTCCATCAAAGGGAAGGTTCAACTCTGTGAGGTGAATGCATTCATCACTAAGAAGTTTCGGAGAATTCTTTTGTCTACTTTTTATGTGGGGATATTTCCTTTTCCTGCATAGGCCTCAAAGCCCTCCAAATATCCACTTGCAGTTTCTACAAAAAAAGTGTTTCAAATCTGCTCTTTCAAAAGGAAGTTTTAAGTCTGTGAGTTGAATGCATAAGGCCCAGGGAAGTTTCTGAGAATGCTTCTATCTAGTTTTTATGCGAAGATATCCCCTTTTTCACCATAGGCCTCAAATCGCTCCAAATATCCACTTGCAGATTCTACAAAAAGAGTGTTTCAAAACTGCTCTATCAAAAGGAAGGTCTGTTCTGTTAGTTTAATGCACACATCACAAAGAAGATAGGAGAATACTTCTGTCCAGTTTTTATGTGAAGATATTTCCTTTTGCAGCTTAGCCCTCAAATGGCACAAAATATAAACTTGCATATTCTACAAAAAGACTGTTTCAAAACTGCTCTATCAAAAGGAAATTCAACGTCTGTGAGTACAATGCACTCATCACAAAGAAGTTTCTGAGCATGCTTCTGTCTAGTATTTATATGAAGAAATTTCCTTTTCGAGCTTAGGCCTCAAAGCATTCCAAATATCCACTTGCAGATTCTACAAAAAGAGTGTTTCAAAACTGTTCAATCAAAAAGTTGGTTCAACTCTGTGAGTTGAACTCACTCATCACAATGAAGTTTCTGAGAATACTTCCGTCTAGGTTTTATGTGAAGATATTTCCTTTTCCATCATAAGCCTCAAAGAGCTCCAAATATCCACTTTCAGATTCTACTAAAAGAGTGCTTCACAACTGTTCTATCAAAAGGAAGGTTCAACCCTGTGAGCTGAATGCATTCACCACAAAGTAGTTTCTGAGAAGGCCTCTGTCCAATTTTTATATGAAGATGTTTCCTTTTGCAGCATAGTCTTCAAAGCACTCCAAAAATCCACTTGCAGATTCTACAAAAAGAGTGTTTCAAAACTGTGCTATCAAAAGGAAGGTTCAACTCTGTGAGTTGAAATCATAAAACATAGAGAAGTTTCTGAGAATGCTTCTCTCTAGTTTTTATGAATACATATTTCCATTTCCAGCATTGGCCTCAAAGCATCAAAAATATCCACCTGCAGATCCTACAAAAAGGATGTTTCGTAACTGCTCTTTCAAAAGCAGGGTTCAACTCTGTGAGTTGAATGCACACATCACAAAGAAGTTTCTGAGAATACTTCTGTCTAGTTTTTATGTGATGGTATTTCCTTTTCCTGCATAGGCCTCAAAGCACTCCAAATATCCACTTTCAGATTCTACAAAAAGTGTGTTTCCAAACTGTTCTATCAAAAGGAAGGTTCAAGTTTGTGAGTTGAATTCATAAAGCACAGCGAAGTTTCTGAGAATGCTTCTGTCCGGTTTTTTGTGAAGATATACCCTTTTCCAGGCTAGGCCTCAAAGTGCTAAAACTATCCACTTGCAGATTCTACAATATGGTGTTTCAAAACTGCTTTATCCAAAGGAAGTTTCAATTCTGTGAGTTGAAAGCACACATCACAAAGATGTTTTTGAGAATGCTTCAACATAGTTTTTACGTGAAATTATTTCTTACCCCAGGATAGGCCTCAAGCAATCCAAATATCCACTTGCAGATTCTACAAGAAGATTGTGTCAGAATTGTTCTATCAAAAGGAACTTTCAACCCTGTGAGTTGAATGCACTCATCACAAATAAATTTCTGAGAATGCTTCTGTCTAGTTATTAGGTGGAGATATTTTCTTTTCCAGCATAGGCCTCAAAGCCCTCCAACATCCACTTGCAGATTCTACAAAAAGTGTGTTTCAAAACTAGTCTATCAAAAGGAAGGTTCAACTCTGTTGGTTGAATGTACTCATCCCACAGAAGTTTCTGAGAATGTTTCTGTCTAGTTTTTAGGTGAAGATATTTCCTTTTTCATCATAGGCCTCAAATCGCTCAAAATATCCACTTGCAGATTATACAAAAAGAGTGGTTCGATACTGCTCTATCAAAAGGAAGGTTCAAGCCTGTGATTAGAATGCATAAAGCACAGGGAAGTCTCTGAGAATGCTTCTGTCTAGTTCTTAAGTTAAGATATTCCCTTTATGCAGCACAGGCCACAAATCTCTCCAAATATCCACTTGCAAATTCTACAAACAGAGTGTTTCAAAACTGTTCTATCAAAAGGCAAGTTCAAACCTGTGAGTTGAATGCACTCATCACCAAGAAATTTCTGAGAATGCTTCCATCTAGTTTTTATGTGAAGATATTTCCTTTTCCAGCATAGGCCTCAAATTGCCCCAAACATCCACTTCCAGATTCTACAAAAAAAGTGTTTCAAAACTGTTCTATCAAAAGGAAGGTTCAACTCTTTGAGTTGAATGCACTCATCCCAAAGTAATTTCTGAGAATCCTTCTGTCTAGTTTTTATATGAAGATATTTCCTTTTCCATCTTTGACTCAAAGTGCACGAAATACTCACTTGCAGAATCTACAAAAAGAGTGTTTAAAAACTGCTCTATCAAAAGGAATGTTCAAGTCTGTGAGTTGAATGCACTCATCACAAAAATGTTTCTGAGAATGATTCTGCTTAGTTTTTATGGGAAGATACTTCCTTTTCCAGCATAGGCCTCAATGCACTCCAAATAATCACATGTAGATTCCACAAAGAGAGTGATTCAAAACTGTTCTACCAAAAGGAAGGTTGAACTCTGTGAGTTGAATGCACTCATTACAGAGAAGTGTCTGAGAATGCTTCCGTCTTGTTTTTATATGAAGATATTTTCTTTTCCAGCATAGGCCTCAAAGCGCTCCAAATATCCACTTGCAGATTTGACAAAAAGAGTGTTTCCAAACTGTTCTATCAAAAGGAATGTTCAAGGCTGTGAGTTGAATGCACTCATCACAAAAATGTTTCTGAGAATGATTCTGCTTAGTTTTTATGGGAAGATACTTCCTTTTCCAGCATAGTCCTCAAAGTGCTCCAAATATCCACTTGCAGATTCTACAAAAAGAGTGTTTCAAAACTGCTCTATCAAAAGGAAGGTTCAAGTCCGTGAGTCGAATGCACTCATCACAAAAAAGTATCTCAGAATGATTCTGCTTATTTTTTTATTGGAAGACACTTCCTTTTCCAGCATAGGCCTCAATGTGCTCCAAATGATCCATTGTAGATTCTACAAAGACAGGGTTCCATAACTGTTCTACAAAAAGAAAGGTTGAACTCTATGAGTTGAATGCACTCATCACAGAGAAGTGTCTGACAATGCTTCCATCTAGTTTTTATGTGAAAATATTTCCTTTTCCGCATAGGCCTCAAAGCGCTCCAAATATCCACTTGCAGATTCTACAAAAAGAGTGTTTCAAAACTGTTCCATCAAAAGGAAGGTTCAACTCTGTGAGCTGAATGCATTCATCATAACAAGTTTCAGAGAATGCTTTTGTCTAGCTTTTATGTGAGGATATTTCCTTTTCCAGCATAGGCCTCAAAGCGCTCCAAATATCCACTTGCGGTTTCTACAAAAACAGTGTTTCAAATCTGCTGTTTCAGAAGGAAATTTCAAGTCTGCAAGTTGAATGCATAAGGCACAGAGAAGTTTCTGATAATGCTTCTATCTAGTTTTTATGTGAAGATATCCCCTTTTTCAGCATAGGCCTCAAATCTCTCCAAATATCCACTTGCAGATTCTGCAAAAAGGTTGTTTCAAAACTGCACTATCAAAAGGAAGGTGCTACTCTGTTATTTGAGTGCACACATCACAAAGAGGTTTTGGAGAATGTTTCTGTCTAGTTTTTACGTGAAGATATTTCCTTTTGCTGCTTAGGTCTCAAAGCACACAAAATATCCACCTGCAGATTCTACAAAAAGAGTGTTTCAAAACTGCTCTTTCGAAAGAAAAGTTAAAGTCTGTGAGTTGAACGCACTCATCACAAAAAAGTTTCTGAGAACGCTTCTGTCTAGTTTTTATGAGAAGATATTTCCTTTTCCAATGTTGGCCCCCTAACAATCCAAATATCCACTTGCACATTCTAGAAAAAGTGTGTTTTCAAAACTGCTTTACCAAAAGGAAGATTCAACTCGGTGAGGTGAATGTGCACATCAGAAAAAGTTTCTGAGAATGCTTCTGTCTAGTTTTTATGTGAAGATAATTCCTTTTCCAGCATAGGCCTCAAAGCGCTCCAAATAAACACTTGCAGAAACTCCAAAAAGAGTGTTTCAAAACTGTTCTGTCAAAAGGAAGGTTCAACTCTGTGAGTAGAATGCAATCATCACAAAGAAGTTTCTGAGAATTCTTCAGTCTAGTTTTTATGGGAAGAAATTTCCTTTTCCAACATAGACCTCAAAGCGCACAAATATCCACTTGCAGATTCTACAAAAAGAGTGTTTCAAAACTATTCTATCAAAGGAAGGTTCAACTCTGTGAGTAGAATGCACTCATCACAAAGGAGTTTCTGAGAATGCTTCGGTCTAGTTTTTGTGGGAAGATATTTCCTTTTCCAACGTAGGCCTCAAAGTGCTTCAAATAAACAATTGCAGATTATTCAAAAAGAGTGTTTCAAAACTGTTCTGTCAAAAGGAAGGTTCAACTCTGTGAGTAGAATGCAATGGAATGGAATGGATTGGAATCTCCAATCCACTCTACACTGTTTTCGTAGAATCTGCAAGTATTTATTTAGAGCTCTTTGAGGCCTATGTTGGAAAAGGAGTGTTTCAAAACTGCACTTTCAAAAGGAAGGTTCCTCTCTATGACTTGAATGTATAAAGCACAGGGAAGTTTCTGAGAATGCTTCCATCTAGTTTTTATGTGAAGATATTCCTTTTCCAGTGTTGGCCTCTTAACACTCCATATATCCACTTACAGATACTACTGAAAGAGTGTTTCAAAACAGCTATATGAAAAGGTAGCTTCAACTCTGTCAGTTGAATGTGCACATCACAAAGAAGTTTCTGAGAATGCTTCTCTGTAGTTTTCAGGCGAAGATATTTCATTTCCCATCAAAGGTGTCAAAACACTTAAAATATCCACTTGCAGATTCTACAAAAAGAGTGTTTTCAAAACTGCTCTTTCAAAATGAATGTTAAAGTCTGTGAGTTGAATGCACTCATCATAAAGAAGTTTCTGGGAACGCTTCTGTCTAGTTTTTATGGGAAGATATTTCGTTTTCCAGCATAGGCCTCAAATAGCTCCAAACACCCACTAGCAAATACTACAAAAAGAGTGTTTCAAAATTGCACTTTCACAATTAAGTTTCCTCTCTGTGACTTGAATGCATAAAGCACAGGGAAGTTTCTGAGAATGCTTCTATCTAGTTTTTATGTGAAGATATTTCCTTTTCCAGCATAGGCCTCAAAGCGTTCCAAATGTCGACTTGCAGATTCTATGAAAAGAGATTTTCAAACTTTTCTATCAAAAGGAAGGTTCAACTATGTGTATTGAATGCAGAAAGCACAGGGATGTTTCTGAGAATGCTTCTGTCTAGATTTTTATGTGAAGATATTTCTTTTTCCAGAGTTGGCCTCTTAGCACTCCAAATATCCACTTGCAGATTCTACTGAAAGAGTGTTTCAAAACTGCTCTATCAAAAGGAAGGTTCAACTCTGTGAGCTGAAAGCACTCATCACGAAGAAGTTTCTGAGAATGCTTCTGCCTAGTTTTCATGTGATATTATTTCCTTTTCCAGCATTGCCATAAAAACCCTTCAAATATCCACTTAAAGATGCTATTAAAAGAGTGTTTCAAAACAGCTCTATCAAGAGGAAAGTCCAAGTGTGTGAGTTGAATGCACTCATCATGCAGAAGTTTCTGAGAATGCTTCTGTCTTGTTTTTATGTGAAGATATTTCGTTTTCCATCACAGGCCTCAAAGCACTCCAAATAAACACCTGCAGATTCCACAAAAGGAGGGTTTCAAAACTGTTCTATCAAAAGGAAGGTTCAAGTCCGTGAGTTGAATGCACTCATCACACAGAAGTTACTGAGAATGCTTCTGTCTAGGGTTCCTGTGAAGATATTTCCTATTGCAGCATAGGCCACAAATTGCTCCAAATATACACTTGCAGATTTTACAAAAAGGCTGTTTCCAAACTACTCTATCAAAAAGCAGGTTCAACCCTGTGAGTTGAATGCACACATTGCAAAGTAGTTTCTGAGAATGCTTCTGTGTAGTTTGCAGGAGAAGATATTTCATTTCCCAGCAAAGGCCTCAAAACGCTCAAAATATCCACTTGCAGATTCTACAAAAAGAGTGTTTCAAAACTGCTCTTTCAAAATGAAGGTTCAGGTCTGCGAGTTGAATGCACTCATCACAAAGAAGTTTCTGAGTATGCTTCTGTCTAGTTTTTATGGGAAGATATTTCGTTTTCCAGCATAGGCCTCAAATCGCTCCAAACATCCACTAGCAAATTCTACAAAAAGAGTGTTTCAAAACTGCACTTTCAAAAGGAAGGTTCCTCTCTGTGACTTGAATGCATAAAGCACAGGGAAGTTTCTAAGAATGCTTCCGTGTAGTTTTTATGTGATGATATTTTCTTTTCCAGTATTGACCTCTTAACACTCCAAATATCCACTTGAAGATTCTACTAAAAGAGTGTTTCAAAACAGCTATATCAAAAGGAAGCTTAAACTCTGTGAGTTGAATGCACACATCACAAGCAAGTTTCTGAGAATGCTTCTATCCAGTTTTTATGTGAAGATATTTCCTTTTCCAGCGTTGGCCTCAAAGCGTTCCAAATGTCGACTTGCAGATTTTATGAAAAGAGTTTTTCAAAACTGTTCTATCAAAAGGAAGGTTCAACAATGTGAGTTGAATGCAGAAAGCACAGGGAAGTCTCTGAGAATGCTTCTGTCTAGTTTTTATGTGAAGATATTTCCTTTTCCAAAATAGGCCTGAAAGCCCTCCAAACAAACAGTTGCAGATCCTACAAAGGGAGTGTTTCAAAACTGTTCTATCAAAAGGAACGTTCAACTCTGTGAGTTGAATGCGCTCATCACGAAGTAGTTTCTGAGAATGCTTCTGCCTAGTTTTTATGTGATGACATTTCGTTTTCCAACATTGGCATAAGACCCCTCCAAATATTGACTTACAGATGCTACTAAAAGAGTGTTTCAAAACTGCTCTATCAAAAGGAAAGTTCAAGTGTGTGAGTTGAATGCACTCATCACACAGAAGGTTCTGAGAATGGTTCTATCTCTTTTTTATGTGAAGATATTTCCTTTTCCATCATAGGCCTCAAAGCGCTCCAAATAAACACTTGCAGATCATACAAAAGAGTGTTTCTAAACTGTTCTATCTAAAGGAAGGTTCAAGTCCATGAGTTGAATGCACCCATCACACAGAAGTTCCTGAGAATGCTTCTGTCTAGGGTTTCTGTGAAGATATTTCCTTTTGCAGCATAGGCCTCAAATCGCTCCAAATATCCACCTACAGATTTTACAAAAGGCTGTTTCCAAACTGCTCTATCAAAAGGCAGGTTCAACTCTGTGAGTTGAATGCACACATCACAAAGAAGATTCTGAGAATGCTTCTGTGTAATTTTCAGCTGAAGGTATTTCATTTCCCAGCAAAGGCCTCAAAACGCTCAAAATAACCACTTGCAGATTCTACAAAAAGAGTGTTTCAAAACTGCTCTTTCAAAATGAAGGTTCAAGTGTGTGAGTTGAATGCGCTCATCACAAAGAAGTTTCTGAGAATGCTTCTGTCCAGTTTTTATGTTAATATATTTCATTTTCCAGCATAGGCCTCAAATCGCTCCAAACATCCACTAGTAAATCCTACAAAAATAGAGTTTCAAAACTGCACTTTCAAAAGGAAGTTTCCTCTCTGTGACTTGAATGCATAAAGCACAGGGAAGTTTCTGAGAATGCTTCCGTCTAGTTTTTATGTGAAGATATTTCCTTTTCCAGTTTTGGCCTCTTAGCACTCCAAATATCCACTTGCAGATTCTACTGAAAGAGTGTATCAAAACAGCTATATCAAAAGGAAGCTTGAACACTGTGAGTTGAATGCACACATCACAAAGAAGTGTCTGAGAATGCTTCTATCTAGTTTTTATGTGAAGATGTTTCCTTTTCCAGCATACGCTACAAAGCGCTCCAAATATCCACTTGCAGACTCCACAAAAAGAGTGTTTCAAAACTGTTCTATAAAAGGAATGTTCAACTCTGTGAGTAGAATGCACACATCATAAAGGAGTCTATGAGAATGGTTCTCTCTAGTTTTCATCTGAATGTATTTCCCTTTCCACTAGATGCCGCAGCGCACCAAATATCCACTTGCAGTTTCCACAACAAGAATGTTCCAGAACTGCTCTATGAAAAGGAAGGTTCAACTCTGTGAGTTCAATCCCCAAATGACAAAGAAGTTTCTGAGAATGCTTCTGTCTAGGGTTTATGTAGAGATATTTTTTTTTGCAGCATAGGTCTCAAATCGCTCCAAATATCCACTTGCAGATTTTACAAAAAGGCTGTTTCCAAACTACTCTATCAAAAGGCAGGTTCAACTCTGTGAGTTGAATGCACACAGCACAAAGAAGTTTCTGAGAATGCATCCGTCTAGTTTTTATGGGAAGATATTTCGTTTTCCAGCATAGGCCTCAAATCGCTCCAAACATCCACTAGCAAATTCTACAAAAAGAGTGTTTCAAAACTGTGCTTTCAAAAGGAAGGTTCCTCTCTGTGACTTGAATGCATAAAGCACAGGGAAGTTTCTGAGAATGCTTCCATCTAGTTATTATGTGAAGATATTTCCTTTTCCAGTGTTGGCCTCTTAGCCCTCCAAATATCCACTTGCATATTCTACTGAAAGAGTGTTTCAAAACAGCTATATCAAAAGGAAGCTTCAACTCTGTGAGTTGAATGCCACATCACAAAGAAGTTTCTGAGAATGCTTCTCTCTACTTTTCAGGTGAAGATATTTCATTTCACAGCAAAGGCCTCAAAACGCTCAAAATATCCACTTGCAGATTCTACAAAAAGAGTGTTTTCAAAACTGCTCTTTCAAAAGGAAAGTTAAAGTCTGTGAGTTGGAGGCACACAGCACAAAGAAGTTTCTGAGAATGCTTCTGTCTAGTTTTTATGGGAAGATATTTCGTTTTCCACCATAGGCCTCAAATCGCTTCAAACATCCACTAGCAAATTCTACAAAAAGAGTGTTTCAAAACTGCTCTTTCAAAAGGAAGGTTCCTCTCTGTGACTTGAATACATAAAGCACAGGGAAGTTTCTGAGAATGCTTCCGTCTAGTTTTTATATGAAGATATTTCCTATTCCAGTGTTGGCCTCTTAGCCCTCCAAATATCCACTTGCAGATTCTACTGAAAGAGTGTTTCAAAACAGCTATCTCAAAAGGAAGTTTCAACTCTGTGAGTTGAATGCCACATCACAAAGAAGTTTCTGAGAATGCTTCTGTCTAGTTTTCAGGTGAAGATATTTCATTTCCCAGCAAAGGCCTCAAAACTTTCAAAACATTCACTTGCCGATTCTACAAAAAGAGTGTTTTCCAAACTGCTGTTTAAAAAGGAAAGTTAAAGTCTGTGAGTTGAATGCACAGAGCACAAAGAAGTTTCTGAGAACGGTTCTATCTAGTTTTCATCTGAATGTATTTCCTTTTCCACTGTATGCCGCAATCACACCAAATATCCACTTGCAGTTTCCACAACAAAAGTGTTCCAGAACTACTCTATGAAAAGGAAGGTTCAACTCTGTGAGTTCAATCCCCAAATAACAAAGAAGTTTCTGAGAATACTTCTGTCTAGGTTTTACGTGGAGATATTTCTTTTTGCAACATTTCTCTCAAATCGCTCCAAATATCCACTTGCAGATTTTACAAAATTGCTGTTTCCAAACTACTCTATCAAAAGGCAGGTTCAACTCTGTGAGTTGAATGAACATAGCACAAAGAAGTTTCTGAGAATGCTTCTGTCTAGTTTTTATGGGAAGATATTTCGTTTTCCAGTATAGGCCTGAAACTGCTCCAAACATCCACCAGCAAATTCTACAAAAAGATATTTCCTTTTCAAGTGTTGGCCTCTTAGCACTCCAAATATCCACTTGCAGATTCTACTGAAAGAGTGTTTCAAAACTGTTCTATCAAAAGGAACGTTCAAATTCGTGAGTTGAATGCACTCATCACGAAGAAGTTTCTGAGAATGCTTCTGCCTAGTTTTTATGTGATGATAATTCCTTTTCCAGCTTCGCCATAAAAACCCTTCAAATATCCACTTACAGATGCAACTAAAAGGGTGTTTCAAAACTGCTGTATCAAAAGGAAAGTTCAAGAGTGTGAGTTGAATGCACTCATCACACAGAAGGTTCTGAGAATGCTTATGTCTCCTTTTTATGTGAAGATATTTCGTTTTCCATCATAAGCCTCAAAACGCTCCAAATAAACACCTGCAGATTCTACAAAAGGAGGGTTTCAAAACTGTTCTATCAAAAGCAAGGTTCAAGTCCATGAGTTGAATGCATTCATCACACAGAAATTCCTGAGAATGCTTCTGTCTAGGGTTTCTGTGAAGATATTTCCTTTTGCAGCATAGGCCTCAAATTGCTCCAAATATACACTTGCAGATTTTACAAAAAGGCTGTTTCCAAACTGCTCTATCAAAAAGCAGGTTCAACTCTGTGAGTTGAATGCACACAATGCAAAGAAGTTTCTGAGAATGCTTCTGTTCAATTTGTAGGTGAAGATATTTCACTTCCCAGCAAAGGCCTCAAAACGCTCCAAATATCCACTTGCAGATTCTACAAAAAGAGTGTTTCAAAACTGCTCTTTCAAAATGAAGGTTCAAGTCTGTGAGTTGAATGCACTCATCACAAAGTAGTTTCTGAGAATGCTTCTGTCTAGTTTTTATGGGAAGATATTTCGTTTTCCAGCATAGGCCTCAAATCGCTCCAAACATCCACTAGCAAATTCTACAAAAAGAGTGTTTCAAAACTGCGCTTTCAAAAGGAAGGTTCCTCTCTGTGACTTGAATGCATAAAGCACAGGGAAGATTCTGAGTATGCTTCCGTGTAGTTTTTATGTGAAGATATTTCCTTTTCCAGTGTTGACCTGTTAACACTTCAAATATCCACTTGCAGATTCTACTGAAAGAGGGTTTCAAAACAGCTATATCAAAAGGAAGCTTAAACTCTGTGAGTTGAATGCGCACATCACAAGCAAGTTTCTGGGAATGCTTCTATCTAGTTTTTATGTGAAGATATTTCCTTTTCCAGCATAGGCCTCAAAGCGTTCCAAATGTCAACTTGCAGATTCTACGAAATGTGATTTTCAAAACTGTTCTATCAAAAGGAAGGTTCAACTATGTGGGTTGAATGCAGAAAGCACAGGGAAGTTTCTAAGAATGCTTCTGTCTAGTTTTTATGTGAAGATATTTCGTTTTCCAAAATAGTCCTCAAACCCTCCAAATAAACAGTTGCAGATCCTACAAAAGGAGTGTTTCAAAACTGTTCTATCAAAAGGAACTTTCAACTCTGTAAGTTGAATGCACTCATCATGAAGTAGTTTCTGAGAATGCTTCTGCCTAGTTTATATGTGATGATATTCCTTTTTCCAGCATTAGCATAAAATCCCTTCAAATATGCACTTACAGATGCTACTAAAAGAGTGTTCCAAAACTGCTCTATCAAAAGGAAATTTCAAATGTGTGAGTTGAATGCACTCATCACACAGAAGTTTCTGAGAATGCTTCTGTCTCTTTTTAATTTGAAGATATTTCCTTTTCCATCATAGGCCTCAAAGCGCTCCAAATAAACACTTGCAGATTGTACAAAAGGAGTGTTTCAAAACTGTTCTATCAAAAGGAAGGTTCAAGTCTGTGAATTGAATGCACCATTCATCCAGAAGTTTCTGAGAATGCTTCTCTCTAGGGTTTCTATGAAGATATTTCCTTTTGCAGCATAGGCCTCAAAACCCTCAAAATATCCACTTGCAGATTTCACAAAAAGGCTGTTTCCAAACTGCTCTATCAAAAGGCAGGTTCAAATCTCTGAATTGAATGCACACATCCCAATGTAGTTTCTGAGAATGCTTCTGTGTAGTTTTCAGGTGAAGATATTTCATTTCCCAGCAAAGGCCTCAAAATGCTCAAAATATCCACTTGCAGATTCTACAAAAAGAGTGTTTCAAAACTGCTCTTTCAAAATGAAGGTTCAAGTCTGTGAGTTGAATGCACTCACCTCAAAGAAGTTTCTGAGAATACTTCTATCTAGTTTTTATGGGAAGATATTTCGTTTTCCAGCATAGGCCTCAAATCGCTCCAAACATCCACTAGCAAATTCTACAAAAAGAGTTTTTCAAAACTGCACTTTCAAAAGGAATGTTGCTTTCTGTGACTTGAATGCATAAAGCACAGGGAAATTTCTGAGAATGCTTCCGTCTAGTTTTTATGTGAAGATATTTCCTTTTCCAGTGTTGGCCTCTTAACACTCCAAACATCCACTTGCAGATTCCACTGAAAGAGTGTTTCAAAACAGCTATATCAAAAGGAAGCTTCAACTCTGTCAGTTGAATGCGCACATCACAAAGAAGTTTCTGAGAATGCTTCTGTCTAGTTTTCAGGTGAAGATATTTCATTTCCCAGCAAGGGCCTCAAAGCGCTCCAAATGTCCACTTGCAGACTCCACGAACAGAGTGTTTGAAAACTGTTCTTTCAAAAGGAAGGTTCAACTCTGTGAGTAGAATGCACACATCACAAAGGAGTTTCTGAGAATGGTTCTATCTAGTTTTCATCTGAATGTATTTCCTTTTCCACTAGATTCCGCAATCGCACGAAATATCGACTTGCAGTTTCCACAACAAGAGTGTTGCAGAACTGCTCTACGAAAAGGAAGGTTCAACTCTGTGAGTTCAATCCCCAAATGACAAAGAAGTTTCTGAGAATGCTTCTGTCTAGTTTACAGGTGAAGATATTTCATTTCCCAGCAAAGGCCTCAAAGCCCTCCAAATGTCCACTTGCCGACTCCACAAAAAGAGTGTTTCAAAACTGTTCTATCAAAAGGAAGGTTCAACTCTTTGAGTAGAATGCACACATCACAAAGAAGTTTCTGAGAACGGTTCTATCTAGTTTTCATCTGAATGTATTTCATTTTCCACTAGATTCTGCAATCGCACCAAATATCCACTTGCAGTTTCCACAACAAGAGTGTTGGGGAACTGCTCTATGAAAAGGAAGGTTCAACTCTGTCTGTTCAATCCCCAAATGACAAAGAAGTTTCTGAGAATGCTTCTGTCTAGGGTTTATGTGGAGATATTTCTTTTTGCAGCATAGGTCTCAAATCGCTCCAAATATCCACTGGCAGATTTTACAAAAAGGCTGTTTCCAAACTACTGTATCGAAACGCAGGTTCAACTCTGTGAGTTGAATGCATACAGCACAAAGAAGTTTCTGAGAATGCTTCTGTCTCGTATTTAATGTGAAGATATTTCCTTTTCTATCATAGGCCTCAAAGCGCTCCATATAAACACTTGCAGATTCTACGAAAGGAGTGATTCAAAACTGTTCTATCAAAAGGAAGGTTCAAGTCCATGAGTTGAATGCACTCATCACACAGAATTTCCTGAGAATGCTTCTGTCTAGGGTTTCTGTGAAGATATTTCCTTTTGCAGCATAGGCCTCAAATCGCCCCAATATCCACTTGCAGATATTACAAAAAGGCTGTTTCCAAACTGCTCTATCAAACGGCAGGTTCAAATCTGTGAGTTGAATGCAAACATCACAAAGAAGTTTCTGGGAATGCTTCTGTGTATTTCTCAGGTGAAGATATTTCATTTCCCAGCAAAGGCCTCAAAACGCTCCAAATATCCACTTGCAGATTCTACAAAAAGAGTGTTTCAAAACTGCTATTTCAACATGAAGTTTCAACTCTGTGAGTTGAATGCACTCGTCACAAAGGAGTTTCTGAAAATACTTCTGTCTAGTTTTTATGGGAAGATATTTCGTTTTCCAGCATAGACCTCAAATTACTCCAAACATCCACTAGCAAATTCTACAAAAAGAGTGTTTCAAAACTGTGCTTTCAAAAGGAAGGTTCTTCTCTGTGACTTGAATGCATAAAGCACAGGGAAGTTTCTGAGAATGCTTCCATCTAGTTTTTATGTGAAGATATTTCCTTTTCCAGTGTTGGCCTCTGAACACTCCAAATATCCACTTGCAGATTCTACTGAAAGAGTGTTTCAAAACAGCTATATCAAAAGGAAGCTTCAAATCTCTGTGTTGAATACGCACATCACACAGTGGTTTCTCAGAATGCTTCTATCTAGTTTTTATGTGAAGATATTTCCTTTTCCAGCATAGGCCTCAAAGCATTCCTAATGTCGACTTGCAGATTCTACGAAAAGTGATTTTCAAAACTGTTCTATCAAAAGGAAGGTTCAGCTATGTGGGTTGAATGCAGAAAGCACAGGGAAGTTTCTGAGAATGCTTCTGTCTAGTTTTTATGTGAAGATATTTCGTTTTCCAACATAGTCCTCAAAGCCCTCCAAATAAACAGTTGCAGATCCTACAAAAGGAGTGTTTCAAAACTGTTCTATCAAAAGTAACGTTCAACTCCGTGAGTTTAATGCACTCTTCACTAAGAAGTTTCTAAGAACGCTTCTGTCTAGTTTTTATGTGATGATATTTCGTTTTCCAGCATTGGCATAAAAACCCTCAAAATCTCAACGTACAGATGCCACTAAAAGAGGGATTCAAAACTGCTCTATCAAAACAAAGGTTCAACTCTGTGAGTTGAATGCACTCATCACACAGAAGTTTCTGAGAATGCTTCTGTCTCGTTTTTATGTGAAGATATTTCCTTTTCCATCATAGGCCTCAAAGAGCTCCAAATAAACAGTTGCAGATCCTACAAAAGGAGTGTTTCAGAAGTGTTCTATCAAAAGCAACGTTCAACTCTGTGAGTTGAATGCACTCATCATGAAGAAGTTTCTGAGAATGCTTCTGCCTAGTTTTTATGTGATGATATTTCGTTTTCCAGCATTGGCATAAAAGCCCTCCAAATATCCGCTTACAGATGTTACTAAAAGAGTGTATCAAAACTGCTCTATCAAAAGGAAAGTTCAAGTGTGTGAATTGAATGCACTCATCACACAGAAAGTTCTGAGAATGCTTCTGTCTCGTTTTTAATGTGAAGATATTTGCTTTTCCATCATAGGCCTCAAAGCACTCCAAATAAACACTTGCAGATTCTACAAAAGAGTGTTTAAAAACCGTTCAATCAAAAGGAAGGTTCAAGTCCGTGAGTTGAATGCACTCATCAAAAAGAAGTTCCTGAACATGCTTCTGTCTAGGGTTTCTGTGAAGATATTTCCTTTTGCAGCATAGGCCTCAAATCGCTCCAAGTATCCACTTGCAGATTTTACAAAAAGGCTGTTTCCAAACTGCTCTATCAAAAGGCAGGTTCAACTCTGTGAGTTGAATGCACACATCACAAAGAAGTTTCTGAGAATGCTTCTGTGTAGTTCTCAGGTGAAGATATTTCATTTCCCAGCAAAGGCCTCAAAACGCCCTAAATATCCACTTGCAGATTCTACAAAAAGAGTGTTTCAAAACTGCTCTTTCAAAATGAAGGTTCAAGTCTGTGAGTTGAATGCACTCATCTCAAAGAAGTTTCTGAGAATGCTTCAGTCTAGTTTTTATGTGAAGATATTTTGTATTCCAGCATAGGCCTCAAATCGCTCCAAACATCCACTTGCAAATCCTATAAAAAGAGTGTTTCAAAACTGTGCTTTCAAAAGGAAGGTTCTTCTCTGTAACTTGAATGCATAAAGCACAGGGAAGTTTCTGAGAATGCTTCCGTCTAGTTTTTATGTGAAGATATTTCCTTTTCCAGTGTTGACCTGTTAACACTCCAAATATCCACTTGCAGGTTCTACTGAAAGAGGTTTTCAAAACAGCTATATCAAAAGGAAACTTCAACTATGTGAGTTGAATGCGCACACCACATAGTAGTTTCTGAGAATGCTTCTGTCTAGTTTTCAGATGAAGATATTTCATTTCCCAGCAAAGGCCTCAAAACCCTCAAAATATCCACTTGCAGATTCTACAAAAAGACTGTTTCAAAACTGCTCTTTCAAAAGGAAAGTTAAAGCCTGTGTGTTGAATGCACTCATCACAAAGAAGCTTCTGAGAATGCTTCTGTCTAGTTTTTATGGGAAGATATTTCGTTTTCCAGCATAGGCCTCAAATCCCTCGAAACATCCACTAACATATTCTACAAAAAGAGTGTTTCAAAACTGCGCTTTCGAAAGGAAGGTTTCTCTCTGTGACTTGAATGCATAAAGCACAGGGAAGTTTCTGAGAATGCTTCCGTCCAGTTTTTATGTGAAGATATTTCCTTTTCCAGTTTTGGCCTCTTAACACCCCAAATATCCACTTGAAGATTCTGCTAAACGAGTGTTTCTAAACAGCTATTTCAAAAGGAAGCTTCAACTCTATGAGTTGAATGCGCACATCACAAAGAAGTTTCTGAGAATGCTTCTATGTCGTTTTTATGTGAAGATATTTCCTTTTCCAGCATAGGCCTCAAAGCGTTCCAAATGTCAACTTGCAGATTCTATGAAAAGAGATTTTCAAAACTGTTCTATCAAAAGGAAGGTTCAGCTATGTGGGTTGAATGCAGATAGCACAGGGAAGTCTCTGAGAATACTTCTGTCTAGTTTTCATGTGAAGATAATTCCTTTTCCAACATAGGCCTCAAAGCGCTCCAAATAAACAGTTGCAGATCCTACCAAAGGAGTGTTTCAAAACTGTTCTATCAAAAGGAACGTTCAGCTCTGTGAGTTGAATGCACTCATCACGAAGAAGTTTCTGAGAATGCTTCTGCCTAGTTTTTATGTGTTGATATTTCGTTTTCCAGCATTGGCATAAAAGCCCTCCAAATATCCACTTACAGATGCTACTAAAAGTGTGTTTCAAAACTGCTCTATCAAAAGAAAAGTTCACAGGTGTAAACTGAATGCACTCATCACACAGAAGCTTCTGAGAATGCTTCTGTCTCGTTTTTATGTGAAGATATTTCCTTTTCCATCATAGGTCTCAAAGCACTCCAAATAAACACTTGCAGATTCTACAAAAGGAGTGTTTCAAAAGTGTTCTATCAAAAGGAAAGTTCACTTCCTTGAGTTGAATGCACTCATCACACAGATGTTCCTGGGACTGCTTCTGTCTAGGGTTTCTGTGAAGATATTTCCTTTTGCAGCATAGGCCTCAAATGGCTCCAAATATCTACTTTCAGATTTTACAAAAAGGCTGTTTCCAAACTCCTCTTTCAAAAGGCAGGTTCAACTCTGTGAGTTGAATGCACACATCACAAAGAAGTTTCTGAGAATGCTTCTATCTAGTTTTTATATGAAGATGTTTCCTTTTCCACCATAGGCTTCAAAGCACTCCAAATATCCACTTGCAGACTCCACAAAAAGAGTGTTTCAAAACTGTTCTATCAAAAGGAAGGTTCAACTCTGTGAGTAGAATGCACACATCACAAAGAAGTTTCTAGAGAACGGTTCTATCTAGTTTTCATCTGAATGTATTTGCTTTTCCACTAGATGCAGCAATCGCACTAAATATCCAATTGCAGTTTTCACAACAAGAGTGTTGCAGAAGTGCTCTATGAAAAGGAAGTTTCATCTCTGTGAGTACAATACCCAAATGACAAAGAAGTTTCTGAGAATGCTTCTGTCTAGAAAATATCTTCACAGAAAAACGTCTTTGGGATGAGTGCATTCCACATTCCATTCCATTCCATTCCATTCCACATTCCATTACATTCCAATCCATTCCAATCCATTCCACTTGACATTCCATTCCATTCCATTCTACATTCCATTCCATTTCATTCCATTCCACATTGTATTCCATTCCACATTCCATTCCATTCCATTCCACATTCCATTGCATACCATTCCACATTCCATTCCATTCCATTCCACATTGCATTCCACATTCCATTCCACATTCCATTCCAGATTCCATTTCACATTCCATTCCACATTCCATTCCATTCCATTCCACATTGCAGTCCAAATTCCATTCGACATTCCGTCCACATTCCATTTCATTCCATTCCATATTCCATTACATTACATTCCACATTCCACTCCATTCCATGCCACATTCTATTCCATTTCATTCCATTCCACAATCTGTTCCATTCCACATTCCATTGCATTCCATTACACATTCCATTCCAATCCATTCCATTCCATTCCATTCCACATTTCATTCCATTCGTTTGCATTCCATATTCTATCCCATTCCACATTCCGTTCCATGCCATTCCATATTCCGTTCAATTCCATTCCACATTACATTCCGTTACATTTCTCATTCAATTCCACTTCATTCCAATCCACATTCTATTACATTCCACATTCCATTCCATTCCATTCCACATTCCATTCCATTCCATTGCATTTCACATTCTAATCAATTACACCTTACATTCCATTCCATTCCACATTCCATTCCATTTCATTCCATTCCACATTCCTTTCCCTTCCATTCAACATTGCATTCCATTTCATTCCATTCCATATTCTATTCCATTCCACATTACATTACATTCCATTCCACATTCCATTCCATTCCACATTCCATTCCATTCCATTCGATTCCATTCCACATTCCATTCCATTCCTTTAAATTCCAAATTACATTCCATTCTATTCCACATTTCATTCCATTACATTCCACATTCCATCCCATTTATTCCACATTTCATAGCATTCCATTCCATTCCCTTCCACATTCCATTTCATATTCCATTGAATTGCACTCCAGATTGCATTCCACAATCCATTCCATTCCATTCCATTCCACTTTCCATTCCATTCCACTCCACTCCATTCCATTCCATACTCCATTCCATTCCATTCCATATACCATTCCATTCCATTCCATTCCACATTCCATTACATTCCACATTTCATTCCACATTCCATTCCACATTGCATTCCATTCCACATACCATTCCACATTCCATTCCACATTCCATTCCACGTTCCATTCCACGTTCCGTACCACATTCCTTTCCGCGTTCCATTCCACATTCCATTCCATTCCATTCCACATTCAATTCCACATTCTATTCCATTCCATTCCATTCCATTCCACACTCCATTCCACATTCTATTCCATTCCACATTCCATTCCACATTCCACTCCATTCCATTCCATATTCCATTCCACATTCCATTCCATTCCATTCCTTTGCACATTCCATTCCACTTTCCCTTCCATTCCATTTCACATTCCATTCCATTCCATTCCATTCCTTTCCACATTCCATTCCACAATCCATTTCTTTCCATTTGACATTCCTTTCCATTCCATTCCACATTCCATTCCGCATTCCATTACATTCCACTCCTCATTCCATTCCACATGCCATTCCATTCCATTCCATTGCATTCCACGTTCCATTCTAATCCATTCCACGTTCTATTCCATGTTTCATTCCAAGTTCCATTAGACGTTCTATTCCACATGCCATTCCATTCCATTCCAGGTTCCATTACACATTCCATTCCATTCCATTCCACATTCCTTTCCTTTCCATTCCACTCTGCAGTGCACATTCCATTCCACATTCCAGTCCACATTTCCTTCCATTCCATTCCACATTTAATTCTATTCCATTCCATTCCATTCCACATTCCTTTCCATTCCATTCCATTCCACATTCAATTCCATTCCATTCCACCTTCCATTCCAATCCATTACATTACATTCCTTTCCAATTTCCATTCCATTCCATTGCATTCCTCAATCCATTTCATTCCTCATTCCATTCCATTCCACAGTCCATTTCATTCCATTCCACTCCACTCCACATTCCATTCATTTCCGTTCTACATTTCATTCCATTTCATTCCATTCCGCATCCTATTCCATTCCAGAATCCATTCCATTCAATTCCACCTTCCATTCCATTTCATTACTTTTCATTCCACATTCCATTCCATTAAATTCCATTCAACATTTCATTCGAATGTATTCTACATTCCATTCCATTCCATTCCATTCACTTCCACATTTCATTGCATTCCAATCCATTCCATTCCACTTTCCATTTCATATTCCATTGCTTTGCATTCCACACTGCATTTCACATTCTAATCCATTCCATTTCATTCCACATTCAATTCCATTCCATTCCATTCCACATTCCATTCCATTCCATTACACTCCATTCCATTTCATTCCATTCCATTGCACATAACACTCCACATTCCATTCCATTCCATTCCACTCCACATTCCATTCCATTCCATTCCATTCCATTCCACATTCCATTCCCTTCCATTCTACAATGCATTCCATTTCATTCCATTCCATATTCTATTCCATTCCACATTACATTCCATTCCATTCCACATTCCATTCCTTTCCACATTCCATTCCATTCCATTCGATTCCATTCCACATTCCATTCCATTCCGTTAAATTCCATATTAAATTCCATTCTATTCCACATTTCATTCCATTACATTCCACATTCCATCCCATTTATTCCACATTTCATAGCATTCCATTCCATTCCCTTCCACATTCCATTTCATATTCCATTGAATTGCACTCCAGATTGCATTCCACATTCCATTCCATTCCATTCCATTCCACATTCCATTCCATTCCATTCCACTCCATTCCATTCCATATTCCATTCCACTCCATTCCATTCAACATTCCATTCCATTCCACATTTCATTCCACAATCCATTCCACATTTCATTCCTTTCCACATACCATCCCACATTCCATTCCACATTCCATTCCATGTTCCCATCCACGTTCCGTTCCACATTCCTTTCCGCGTTCCATTCCACATTCCATTCCATTCCATTCCACATTCCATTCCACATTCTTTTCCATTTCACATTCCATTCCGCATTCCATTCCATTCCTTTCCACATTCCATTCCACATTGCACTCCATTACATTCCACATTCCATTCCACATTCCATTCCATTCCATTCCTATCCACATTCCATTCCACCATCCATTTCTTTCGATTTGACATTCCTTCCCATTATATTCCACATTCCATTCCGCATTCCATTAAATTCCACTCCACATTCCATTCCACCTACCATTCCATTCTATTCCATTGCATTCCACGTTCCATTCTAATCCATTCACGTTCCATTCCATGTTTCATTTGATATTCCAGCCCACGTTCTATTCCACATGCCATTCCATTCCATTCCAAGTTCCATTACACATTCCATTCCATTCCATTCCACATTCCATTCCTTTCCATTCCACTCTGCAGTGCACATTCCATTCCACATTCCAGTCCACATTCCCTTCCATTGCATTCCACATTTAATTCTATTCCATTCCATTCCATTCCACATTCCATTCAACATTCCTTTCCATTCCATTCCATTCCACATTCAATTCCATTCCATTCCACATTCTATTCCAATCCATTACATTACATTCCATTCCAATTTCCATTCCATTCCATTGCATTCCTCAATCTATTCCATTCTTCATTCCATTCCATTCCACATTCCATTTCATTCCATTCCACTCCACTCCACATTCCATTCAATTCCGTTCTACATTTCATTCCATTTCATTCCTTTCCGCATCCTATTCCATTCCACAATCCATTCCATTCAATTCCACCTTCCATTCCATTCCGTTACTTTCCATTCCACATTCCATTCCATTAAATTCCATTCCACATTTCATTCCAATCTATTCTACATTCCATTCCATTCCATTCCATTCACTTCCACATTTCATTGCCTTCCTATCCATTCCATTCCACTTTCCATTTCATATTCCATTCCTTGCATTCCACATTGCTTTCCACATTCTAATCCATTCCATTCCATTCCACATTCCATTCCATTCCATTCCACATTCCATTCCATTCCATTCCACTCCATTCCATTTCATTCCATTACATTGCACATACCATTCCACATTCCATTCCATTCCATTCCACTCTACATTCCATTCCATTCCATTCCATTCCACTTTCCATTCCATTCCATTCCACATTCAATTCCATTTCGTTCCATTCGACATTCTATTCCATTCCACATTCCATTCCATCACATATTCCATTCAATTCCATTCCATTCCATTCCACATTCCATTCAATTCCATTCCATTCCATTCCCCATTCCATTCCTTTCCATTCCATTCCATTTCACATTCCATTCAATTCCAGTCCATTCCATTCCCCACTCCATTCCTTTCCTTTCCATTCCACATTCTATTCCATTCCAGATTCCATTTCATTCCATTCCACATTTCATTCCATTCCATTCCTTTCCATTCCACATTGCATTCTTTTCCATTCCACATTCCATTCCATTTCATTCCATTCCACATTCTATTCCATTCCAAATTCCAATACATTCCATTCCCCTTACCATTCCATTGCATTCTATTCCATTGCATTCCACATTCCATTCCTTTGCATTCCATTCCACATTCCTTTCCGTTCCATTCCACATTCCACTCCATTCATTTCCACATTTCATTGAATTCCATTCCATTCCATTCCACATAGCATAGCATTCCACATTTCCTTCCACATTCCATTCCACATTCCAGTCCGTGTTCCATTCCATTCCATTCCACATTCCATTCCATTCCACTCCACATTCCATTCCACCTTCCATTCCATTCCATTCCACATTCTATTGCATTCCATTCCACGTTCCATTCCATGTTCAATACCATTTTATTCCACACTCCATTCCACATTCCATTCGGTTCCATTCCACTTTCCATACCATTCCATTCCGTTAAATTATACAATCCATTCCATTCCATTCCACAAAGCATTCCACATTCCATTCCACTCCATTCCACATTCCATTCCATTCCATTCCACATTCCTTTCCATTGCATTCCACATTCCATTTCACTTTCCATTCCACGTTCCTTTCCACATTCCATTCCTCTTTCCATTCCACGTTCCATTCCACGTTCCATTCCACATTCTTTTCCGTTCAATTCCACGTTCCATTCCACATTCCATTCGACTCCATTCCTTTCCACTGTCTTTTCCTCACTCCATTCCACTTTCCATTCCACATTACAATCTGTTCCATTCCACATTCCATTCCAAAATCCATTCCACATTCCATTCCATTCCATTCCATTTTCCATTCCACATGCCACTCAACATTCCATTCCACATTCCATTCCATTCCATTCCACATTCTATTCCACATTAAATTCCATTACATTCCACATTGCATTCCACATTCCATTCCATTCCATTCCACATTGCATTCCACAATTCATTGAATTCTATTTCACATTCCATTGCACATTCAATTCCACTCCATTCCACATTCCATTCCACATTCCATTGCACGTTCCATTCCAGGTTCCATTAGGCATTCCATTCCATGTTCCATTCCATGTTCCATTCCATGTTCCATTCCGTTAAATTCCACTTGCCATTTCATTCCACCTTCCATTCCATTCCATTCCACATTTCATTCCACAATCCATTGCATTCCGTTCCGCGTTCTATACCATTCCATTCCACATTTCTTTCCATATTCCATTCCATTGCTTTCCACATTCCATTCCAACTTCCATTCCATGTTCCATTCCAGCTTCCATTGCACGTTCCATTGCATTCCATTGCACCTTGCATTCCATTCCATTCCACGTTCCATTTCATTCTGTTCCACATTCCATGCCACATTCCATTTCACATTCCATTCCACATTCCATTTCAGCTTCCATTCCATTCCATTACATTCCACATTCCATTCCATTCCATACCACATTCCACTGCATTCCATTACACATTCCATTCCTCATTTTATTCCTCATTCCATTCCGTTCCATTATATTCCACATTCCATTCCATTCCATTACCTTCCATATTGAATCCCACAATCCATTTCTTTCCATTTGACATTCTTTCCATTCTATTCCACATTCAAACCGCATTCCATTCCATTCCATTCCATTCCACATTCCATTCCACATTCAATTCAACATTCCATTCGATTTCATTCCACATTCCATTCCACATTCCCTTCCACATTCCATTACACTGCATTTCGCATTCCATTACACATTCCTTTCCATTACATTCCACTTTCCATACCACATTCGATTTCATTCTGTCCCACATTCCATTCCATTACATTCCACATTCCATTCCACATACCATTCCATGTTCCATTCCATTCAATTCCAACTTGCATTCCACCTTCCTTTAGACGTACCTTTCCACGTTCCATTCCATGTTCCACTCCATTCCATTCCGTGTTCTATTCCACATTCCATTCTATTCCATTCCATATTGCATTCCATTCCATTCCACATTCCATTCCATTCCACATTCCATTCCATTCCATTCCATTCCACATTCCATACCTTTCCATTCCTTTCAATTGCACATTCCATTCCACATTCCATTGCATTCCATTCCACATTCCATTCCATTCCATTCCACATTCCATTCCATTCCATTCCATTCACTTCCACATTTCATTGCATTCCTATCCATTCCATTCCACATTCCATTTCATATTCCATTGCTTTGCATTCCAAATTGCATTCCACATTCTAATCCTTTCCATTCCATTCCACATTCCATTCCATTGCACATTCCATTCCAATCCATTCCACTCCATTCCATTTCATTCCATTCCATTGCACATACCATTCTACATTCCATTCCATTCCATTCACCTCCACATTCCATTCCATTCCATTCCACATTCCATTCCATTCCATTCCACATTCCATTCCATTTCGTTCCATTCCACATTCTATTCCATTCCACATTCCATTCCATTCCATCCCACATTCCATTCAATTCCATTCCATTCCATTACACATTCCATTCAGTTCCAATCCATTCCATTCCCCATTCCATTCCATTACTTTCCATTCCATTCCACATTCCATTCCATTCCATTCCATTCCATTCCCCATTCCATTCCTTTCCTTTCCATTCCACATTCTATTCCATTCCACATTTCATTTCATTCCATTCCACATTTCATTCCATTCCATTCCATTCCATTCCACATTCCATTCCATTCAATTCCACATTCCATTCCATTTCATTCCATTCCACATTCTATTCCATTCCACATTCCAATACATTCCATTCCCCTTTCCACTCCATGGCATTCTATTCCATTCCATTCCACATTCCATTCCTTTCCACTCCTTTCAACATTCCTTTCCATTCCATTCCACATTCCACTCCATTCATTTCCACATTTCATTGCATTCCATTCCATTCCATTCCACATAGCATTGCATTCCACATTTCATTCCACATTCCATTCCACGTTCCATTGAACGTTCCATTCCATTCCATTCCACATTGCATTCCATTCCACTCCACATTGCATTCCACAATCCATTCCATTCCATTTCACATTGCATTCCATTACATTCCACGTTCCATTCCATGCTCAATTCCATTACATTCCACACTCCATTACACATTCCATTGTGTTCCATTCCACCTTCCATACCATTCCATTCCATTCCACAATCCATTCCATTCCATTCCACAATGGATTCCACATTCCATTCCTTTCCATTCCACATTCCATTCCGTTTCATTCCACATTCCTTTCCACTGCATTCCACATTCCATTTCACTTTCCATTCCATGTTCCTTTCCATATTCTATTCCTCGTTCCATTCCACGTTCCATTCCACGTTCCATTCCACATTCCTTTCCGTTCAATTGCACGTTCCTTTCCATATTCCATTCAACTCCATTTCTTTCCACTGTATTTTCCACATTCCATTCCACTTTCCATTCCACATTACAATCTCTTCCATTCCACATTCCATTACAAAATCCATTCCACATTCCATTCCATTCCATTGCATTTTCCATTCCACATGCCACTCAACATTCCATTCCACATTCCATTCCATTCCATTCCACATTCTATTCCACATTCCATTCCTTTCCATTCCATATTGCATTCCACATTTCATTCCATTCCTTTTCACATTCCATTACACATTCGATTCCCCTCCATTCCACATTCCATTCCACTTTCCATTCTTGGTTCCATTCCAGGTTCCATTAGACGTTCCATTCCATGTTCCATTCCATGTTCCGTTCCGTTACACTGCACTTGCCATTTCTTTCCACCTACCATTCCATTCCATTCCACATTTCATTCCACAATCCATTGCATTTCATTGTGTATTCTATTCCATTCCATTCCATTCCACATTTCTTTCCACATTCCATTCCATTGCTTTCCACATTCCATTACACATTCCATTCCAACTTCCATTCCATGTTCCATTCCAGGTTCCATTGCATGTTCCATTACATTCCATTGCACCTTCCATTCCATTCCATTCCACGTTCCATTTCATTCCGTTCCACATTCCATACCACATTCCTTTTCACAATCCATTCCATATTCCATTACACCTTCCATTCCATTCCATTCCATTCATCATTCCATTCCATTACATACCACATTCCACTGCATTCCATTACACTTTCCACTCCACATTCTGTTTCTCATTCCATTCCATTCCATTCTATTCCACATTCCATTCCATTCAATTCCATTCCCTTCCATATTCCATTCCACAATCCATTTCTTTACATTTGACATTCTTTCCATTCTATTCCAGATTCCAAACCGCATTCCATTCCATTCCATTCCATTCCACATTCCATTCCATTCCATTCCACATTCCATTCTATATTCCATTCCACATTGCATTCCATTGCAGTCCACATCCCATGCCACTCTGCTTTCCATTCCAATCCACATTGCATTCCATTCCTTTCCACATTCCATTCCACGTTTCATTCCGTGTTCCATTCCACTATTCATTGAATGTTCCATTCCATTCCATTCCACATTCCATTACACATTCTATTCCATTCAATTCCACTTTCCATTCAACATTCCATTCCACATTCCATTCCATTTCATTCCAAATTCCATTCCACATTCAATTCGACAATCCATTCCATATTCCACTTCATTCCATTCCACATTCCATTTCTCATTCCATTTTGTTCCATTCCACTTTCAATTAAATTACGTTTCACATTCCATTGCACATTGTGTTCCATTCTGTTCCACATTAAATTCCAAATTCCATTACACATTCCATTCCATTCCGCATTTCTTTCCACGTTCCATTCCATTCCACTCTACGTTCCATTCCACATTCCATTCTCTTCTATTCCACATTCCATTCCATTCCATTCCTCTTTGCGTTCCATTCCATTCCACACTCCATTCCCCATTGCATTCCACGTTCTTTTCCAATTTCCATTCCATTTCATTCCACATTCCATTCTATTCCATTCCATTCCACATTCCTTTCCACATTCTATTCCATTCGATTCCCGATTCCATTCCATTCCATTCAATTGCTTATTTCTTTCCATCACATTGCTTTCCACTTTCCATTCCATTCCATTCCAATTCCATTCCACTCCATTCTATTCCAATCCACATTCCATTCCACATTCCATTCCACATTCTTTTCCATGTTCCATTCCATTTCATTCCATATTCCGTTACATTCCATTCCACATGCCATTCCATTCAATTCCACATTCCTTTCCACATTCCATTCCACATTCCTTTCCACATTCCATTCCATTCCACGTTCCATTTCACATTCCATTCCATTCCATTCCACTTTCCTTTCCACATTCCATTCCACGTTATATTCCTTTCCATTCCACATTCCATTCCACTTTCCATTCCACATTCCATTCCATTCCATGCGACATTCCATTCCATTCCATTCCACACTCCATTGCATATTCCATTCCGCTCCATTCCACATTCCATTCCACAATACATTCCACATTCCATTCCACAATCCATTCCACATTCCATTCCACATTCCATTCCATTCCATTCCTCATTCAATTGCATTCTATTCCACATTCCTTTCCACATTCTACTCCATTCCATTCCACTTTCCATTCCATTCCATTCAACATTACATTCCACATTCTATTCCACATTCCATTCCACCTTCCATTCCATTCCATTCCAGGTTCTTTCCACATTACATTCCGATCCACTCCACATTCCATTCCATTTTCCATTCTATTCCTTTCCACATTCCATTCCATTGCATTCGACGTTCCATTCTATGTTCCATTCCATTGCATTCCTCTTAACATTCCACATTCCATTCCACATTACATTCCGTTCCATTTCACATTCCTTTCCACATTCCATTCCACATTCCATTCCATTTATTTCCACATTCCATTCCACATTCCATTCCATTGCACTCCACATTTCATTCCACGTTCCATTCCATTCCATTCCACTTTTCATTCCATTTCATTTCACATTCCATTCCACATTTCATTTCACATACCATTCCATTCCACATTCCTTTGCATTTCATTACAGATTCCATTCCATTTCTTTCCACATTCCATTCATTTCCACATTCCATTTCACATTATATTACACGTTCCATTCCATTCCATTTCACTTTCCGTTCCATGTTCCACTCCATTCCTTTCCACGTTCCATTGCACATTCCATTCTATTCCATTTCAACTTCCCTTCCAAGTTCCATTACATATTCCATTCGACTTTCCATTGCTTTCCATTCCACATTCCATTCCACACTCCGCTCGACATTTCATTGCACATTCCATTCCACCTTCCATTCCACATTTCATTCCACATTCCATTCCATTCCACTTTCTATTCCACATTCCATTCCGCATTCCATTCCAGATTCCACTCCATTCCATTCCAAACTCCATTCCACATTCCGTTAGACGTTCCATTCCACGTTCCACTCCACTTTCCATTCCACCTTCCATTCCATTCCATTCTTCGTTTCATTCCACATTACATTCGACTACATTCTACTTTCCTTTACACATTCCATTCCACATTCCTTTCCATACTGCATTTCCATACTACATTTCCATTGCAATTTCCATTCCACATTCCATTCCTCATCCCATTCCAATGCATTCCGTATTCCGTTGCACATTCCATTCAACATTCTGTTCCACATTCCATTCCATTCGATTCCACATTACGTTCCAAATTCCACTCTATTACATTCCACATTCCATTAAACATTCCCTTCCACATTTCGTTCCATTCCTTTCCACATTCCATTGCATTTTATTTCATGTTCCTTTCCAAGATACATTCCACATTCCATTCCACATTCCCTTTGACATTCCATTCCATTCCATTTCACATTCCATTCGTCATTCCAATCCATTCCATTTCACATTCCATTAAACGGTCCATTCCATTCCATCCCACATTCCATTCCACATTCCATTCCACTTCATTGTGCGTTGCATTCCACTTTCCACTCCACATTCCATTCCACGTTCTTTTCCACATTCCATTCCATTACATTCCACATTCCATACCATTCCATACCCTTCCATTCCACAATCCATTCCACTCCATTCCACCTTCGATTCCAAATTCCATTCCACATTCCATTCTGATCCATTCCACTTTCCATTCCGCACTACAATCCACATTCCATTCCATATTCCATTCTGATCCATTCCACATTCCATTCGATTCCATTACACATTCCTTTCCGCATTCCATTCCATTCCATTCCGCATTCCATTCCATTCAATTCCACGTTCCATTCCACATTCTATTCCACGTTGCCTTCCACATTCCATTCCATTCCATTCCACATTCCATTTCATTCCATTCCACGATCCATTCCATTCCATTCCAATTTCTATTCCACGTTCCATTCCATTACATTCCACGTTCCATTCCACATTTCATTACACACTCCATTCCGTTCCTTTCCATATTGCATTCCACATTCCAGTCCACATTCCATTGCGTTCCATTGCACATTCCATTCCACATTCCATTCCACATTGCATTCCATTCCAGTCCACCTCCCATTCCACATTCCATTCCATGCCTTTAAACATTCCATTCCATTCCATTACGCATTCCATTCCACATTCAATTCCTCATTCCATTCCACTTTCCATTCCATTCCATTCCATTCCACATTCCATTCCACATTCCATACCTCATTCCATTCCATTCCATTCCACTTTCAATTCCACATTCCATTCCATTCCACATTCAATTCCACTTTCCATTCCATTCCACATTCAATTCCACATTCCATTCCACATTCCATTCCACATTCCATTCTAATTCCATTGCATTTCATTCCACATTCCTTTCCACATTCCATTGCATTCCAATTCACATTCCATTCCACATTCTGTTCCATTCCGTTATATTCCACATTCAATTCCACATTCCATTCCGCAGACCATTCCGCAGTCCATTCCACATTCTATTTCACATTCCATTACACGTTCTATTCCACATTCCATTCTCATTCCATTGCATTTCATTCCACATTCCATTTCACAATCCATTGCATTCCAATTCACATGTCAATCCATATTCCATTTCATTCCATTCCATTACACATTCCATTCCATTCCATTCCATTCCATTCCACATTCCATTCCACATTCCATTCCTCATTCCATTAAATTCCCTGCCTCATTCAATTCCACTTTCCATTCAAATCCATTCCACACTCCATTCCACATTCCATTGCACATTCCATTCCATTCCATTACACATTCCATTCCATTCCATTCCACATTCCATTCCATTCCATTCCACATTCCTTTCCACATTCTATTCCACATACCTTTCCATTCCATTCTATTCCATTCCACATTCCTTTCCACATTCTATTCCACATACCTTTCCATTCCATTCTATTCCACATTCCGTTCCATTCCATTGCACAATCCATTCCACATTTCATTACACCTTCCATTCCACATTCCATTCCATTGCTTTCAAAATTCCAATCCATTCCTTTCCTCATTCCATTGCATACAATTCCACATTTCATTCCATTCCTTTCCATTCCATTCCACATTCCGTTGCACATGCCATTCCACATTCCTTTCCATTCCATTCCACTTTCCATTCCACCTTCCATTGCACATAACATTCCACATTCCATTTCATTCCATTCCACATTCTATTCCACATTAAATTCCACATTCCTTTGCATTCCACTCCACATTTCATTCCACATTCCTTTCAACATTTCTTTCCTCATTCCATTCCACTTTCCATTCCGCATTCCATTCTATTCTATTCCACATTCCAATCCATTCCATTCCACGTTCCATTCCATTCTATTCCACATTCCATTCTATTGCATTCCACGTTCCATTTCATTCCATTCCATTCCATTCCATTCCATTCCATTCCACATTCCAATCCATTGCGTTCCACATTCCATTCCGTTCCATTCCATTCCATTCTGCATTCCAACCCATTCCATTCCATTCCACATTCCATTCCATTCCATTCCACATTCCATTCCACGTTCCATTCCACGTCGAATTCCATATTCCATTCCACGTCCCATTCCACATTCCATTCCTTTCCTTTCCACATTCCATTCCATTCCATTCCACATTCCATTCCATTCCATTCCACATTCCATTTTAAGTTCCATTACATTCCCTTCAACGTTCCATTCCATTCTATTCAACGTTCCTTTCCACGTTCCTTTTAACATTCCATTTCACATTGCATTCCAAGTTCCTTTCCATTCCATTCCACATTCCATTCCACGTTCCATTCCATTTCATTCCATGTTCCATTCCACGTTCTTTCCATCTCCCTTTCCTTTCCATTCCACATTCCATTCCATTGCATTCCACATTCCATTCCATTGCATTCCACATTCCATTCCACGTTCCATTCCACGTTTCATTCCATGTTCCATTCCACGTCCCATTTCACGTTGCATTCCATGTTCCATTCCACGTCCCATTCCATGTTCCATTCCTTTCCATTCCACGTTCCATTCCATTCCATTTCTCATTCCCTTCCATTCCATTCCACATTCCATTCCACGTTCCATTCCATTTCATTCCATGTTCAATTCCACCTTCCATTCCACATTCCATTACACACTGCATTCCACGATCCATTCCATTCCTCTCCACATTCAAGTCCATTCCATTCCATGTTCCATTCCACTTTCCATTCCACATTCCATTCCATTTTCCAGTCCACGTTCCACTTCACTCTTTCCAAGTTCCACTCCAGTTTCCATTCCATTCCATTCCACATTCCATTAAACATTCGAATCCACATTCCATTCCCCCTTTCATTCCGTTTTCAATTCCACATTCCTTTCCAGATTCTATTCCATTCCATTCCACTTTCCTTTCAGATTTCATTCCACATTCCATTCCATTCCATTCCACTTTCCATTCAAAATTCCATTCCATTCAATTTCACGTTCCATTACATATTCCATTCCACATTCCATTTCACATTCCAATTCACCTTCCATTCCAAGATCCATTCCACATTCAATTCCACGATACATTGCACGTTCCATTCCACATTCCATTCCATTCTGCTCTTTTCCACATTTCCTTCCACATTCCATTCCACATTACATTCTATGTTCCATTCCACATTCCTTTCCACGTTCCATTACACATTCCATTCCATGTTCCATTCCATTCAATTCCACGTTCAATTCCAAGTTCCATTCCATTCCATTCTACATTCCATTCCACATTCCATTGAACATCCCAATCCGCGTTCCATTCCATGTTCCATTCCACTTTCCATTCCACGTTCCATTCCCCCTTCATTCCATTCCACTTTCCATTCCACATTACATTCCATATTTCATTCCACATTCCATTCCGTTCCATTCCACATTCTATTCCACTTTCCATTCCTTTCCACATTCCTATCCGTTCCATTCCACATTCCTTTCCATATTACATTCCATTCCATTCCACATTCCATTCCACGTTCCATTCCACATTCCTTTCCATTCTGTTCCACATTCCATTTCACATTCCATTCCACATTCCATTCCATTCCGTTCCACATTCCATTCCACATTCCATTGTATTCCAAATTCATATTCCATTCCACATTCCGTTCTCATTCCTTTGCATTCCATTTCACATTCCATTCCACATTTCATTGCTTTCCAACTGACATTCCATTCCACATTCCATTCCATTCCATTCCATTCCACATTAGATGCCCCATTCCGTTACACATTCCATTTCGCAGTCCATTGTACATTCCATTCCACATTCCATTCTCATTCCAAGGCATTTCATTCCACTTTCCGTTCCACATTCCTTTGCCATCCAATTCACATTCCATTCCATATTCTCTTCCAAGTTGCAATCCATTATATTCCACATTCCTTTCCACATTCCATTCCACATTCCATTCCACAGTCCATTCATTTCCATTCCACATTCCATTCCATTCCAATCAACATTCCATTCCACATTTCATTCCATTCCATTCCACATTCCAATCCATATTCCATTCCACTTTCCATTCCATTCAATTCCACATTCCATTCCATTCCATTCCATTCCACGTTACATTCCTCTTTACATTAAATTCTATTCCACATTCCATTCCACATTCCAGTCCAGTCCATTCCAGAATCCATTCCATTCCAATCCACATTTCATTCAGCATTTCATTCCATTCCATTCCACATTCCATTCCACATACCCTTCCACATTCCATTCAGTTCCATTCTACATTCCATTCCACATTCTCTTCCAAATTGCATTCAATTGTATTCCACTATCCATTCCACAATACATTCCACTTCATTGCGCATTGCATTTGACAATCCATTCCACATTCCATTCCACTTTCCATTCCACAATCCATTAAAGCCCATTCCACATTCCATTCCACTTTCCATTCAATTCCATTCCACATTCCGTTCCATATTCCATTCCACAGTCCATTCCATTCCTTTCCACATTCCATTTCACTTTCCATTACACTTTCCATTCCACATTCCATTCCACATTCCATTCCATTCCATTCCTTCCACATTCCATTTCGCATTCCATTCCTTTCCATTCCACGTTGAATTCCATGTTCCAGTCCACATTCCATTCCATTCCATTCCACGTTCCATTCCACACTCAATTCCACAATCCAATCCACATTCCATTTCGTTCCATTTCACTTTCCATTCCACATTCCGTTCCATACCATTCCATTCCGCATTCCATTCCATTGCATTCCACATTCTGTTCCTCATTCCATTCCATTCCATTCCACATTAAATTCCACATTCCATTCCACATTCCGTTCCATACCATTCCATTCCGCATTCCTTTCCATTGCATTCCACATTCTATACCTCATTCCATTCCATTCCATTCCACATTAAATTCCACATTCCATTTCATTCCATTCCACTTTCCATTCCATTCCACTGCACATTCCATTCATTTCCATTCCACATTCAATTCCACATTCCATTCCACGTTCCATTCCCCATTCCATTCCACTTTTCATTCCACTTTCCATTCCATTCCATTCCACCTTCCATTCCACGTTCCATTCCACATTCCATTCCACATTCAATTCCACGTTCCATTACATTGCATTACATATTCCTGACCATTGCATTCGATTCCATTCTGCGTTCCATTCCATTCCATTCCAAATTCTTCTCCACGTTCAATTGCATTTCATTCCACATTCCATTCAATTCCATTCCACATTCCATTCCATTCCTTTCCACATTCCATTCCATTCCATTCCACATTCCATTCCATTCCATTCCACATTCCATATATTCCATTCCACATTCCATTAAAGATTCCATTCCACGTTCCATTCCACGTTCCATTCCATTGCATTCCACCTTGCATTCGTCATTACATTGCATTCCATTCCAAGTTCCATTCCACACTATATTACACAATCCATTCCCCCTTCCATTCCGTTCCATTCCACATTCCATTCCACAATCCCTTCCATGTTCCTTTCCACTTTCCATTCCACATTCCGTTAAAGTCCGTTCCACATTCCATTCCAGAGTCCATTCCATGCCATTCTACTCTTCATTCCACATTCCATTCCACATTCGATTCCATTCCTTTCCACGTTCCTTTCCACATTCCAATCCACATTTCATTCCACTTTCCATTCCGTGTTACCTTCTATTTCATTCCATGTTCCATTCCACTTTCCATTCCATTCCATTCCACTTTAAATTCCACATTCCAATCCACCTACCATTCCACATTCCATTCCGTTCAATTCCACGTTCCATTCCAAATTCCAATCTGTTACATTCCACATTCCATTTCACATCCCATTCCATTCCATTCCACATTTCATTCCACATTCCATTACCTATTCCATTCCACTTTCCATTCCACATTGCATTCCGCATTCCATTCCATTCCATTTCATTTCGTTCCACGTTCCATTCCATTTCATTACATTCCATATTCCATTCCATTCCATTTCACATTCCATTCCACATTCCATTCCACATTCCATTCCATTCCATTCCATTCCTGTCCATTACATATTAAGTTCCACATTCCACATTCCATTCCACATTCCATTCCATATTCCATTCCATTCCATATTTCATTGCATTCCATTCCATTCCACATTCCATACCATTCCATTCCATACCGTTCCACGTTCTATTCCAGATTCCATTCCATTCCACTCGATATTCAATTCCACTTTCCATTCAATTCCATTCCACTTTCCATTCCATTCCATTCTACTTTCCATTCCATACTTTTCCATTCCGCATTGCATTCCATTGCATACCACATTCTATTCCTCATTCAATTCCATTCCATTCCACATTCCATTCATTTTGATTCCACATTCCATTCCATTTCGTTGAACGTTGCATTCATTTCCGTTCCACATTCCATTCCAAATTCCATTCCACGTTCCATTCCACATTCCATTCCACGTTGCATTTCACTTTCCTTTCCATTCCATTCCTCCATAAATTCCACATTCCATTCCACATTCCATTCTACATACCATTCCGCATTCCATTCCATTCCATTCCATATTCCTTACCATTGCATTCATTCCATTTCGCATTCCATTCCATTCGATTCTCCATTCTACTCCACATTCCGTTCCATTCCATTCCACATTCAAGGCCACATTCCATTCCATTCCATTCCACATTCCATTTCACGTTCCATTCCACATTCCATTCCATTCCATTCCACATTCCATTTCACATTCCATTCCATATTCCATTCCGTTCTATTCCACATTGCATAACACATTCCTTTCCACATTCCATTCCACATTCCTTTCCATTCCATTCCATTCCACATTACTTTATACATTCCATTCCACATGCCGTTCCACATTCCATTCCATTCCATTCCAAGTTCAATTGCACATTCCATTCCTCATTCCATTCCACGTTCCTTTACATTCCATTCCAAGTTCCATTCCACTTTGCTTTCCACGTTTCTTTACATTCCTTTTCACGTTCCATTCAACTTTCCATTCCATTCCATTTCACTTTCCACTCCACATTACATTGCACATTCCATTCCACGTTCCATTTCATTCCATTCCACATTCCATTCAAAATTCTAATCCATTCAATTCCACATTCTATTCCACATTGCATTCCACAATCCATTCCATTCCATTCCACTTTCCATTAGACATTCCATTCCATTCCATTCTACATTCTATTCCACATTCCATTCCATTACATTCCACACTGCCTTCCAGATTCCATTCCACATAGCCTTCCTCATTCCATTACATTTCATTCCCTTCCACATTCCATTCCGTGTTCCCTTCTACATTACATTCCTCATTCCATTTCACATTCCCTTCAACATTCCAGTCCATTCCATTCCATTCCATTCCACATTCCATTTCACATTCACTTCCACATTCCATTCCATTCCATTCCACATTCCATTCCACATTCCATTCCATTCCATTCTACATTACATTCCACATTCCATTCCACATTCCCATTCACATTCCATTGCATTCCATTCCACATGCCATTCCACATTTGCTAACATTCCTTTCCATATTCAATTCCATTCCATTGCACATTACATTCCACATTCCATTCCACCTTCTATTCCATTTAATTCCACGTTTCATTCCACCTTCCATTCCACGTTCCACTCCAATTTTCATTGGATGTTCCATTCCATAACATTCCATCTTCCATTCCATGCCATTCCATCTTCCATTCAACATTCCATTCCATTCCAAACCATTCCAGTCCACATTCCATTCCATTCTATTTCACATTCCATTCCATTACTTTGCATATTCCATTCCTTTCCATTCAACATTCCATTCCACATTCCATTCCACTTTCTATTCCACATTCTGTTCGATATTCAAATCCACATTCCATTCCATTCCATTCCACGTTCCATTGCACATTCCATTCCATTCCATTCCACATTCCATTGCACATTCCATTCCATTCCTTTACACTTTCCATTCCACATTCCATTCCACATTCCATTATGTTGCATTCCACATTCCATTCCACATTCCATTTCACATTACATTCCACATTCCATTACATTCCATTATATTTTCCATTCCACATTCCATTCCACATTCCATTCTGTACTGTTACACATTCCTTTCCACGTTTCTTTCCACTTTCCATTCCTCATATCATTCCTATCCATTCCATTCCACATTCCATTCCATTCAATTCCACATTCCTTTCCACATTCCATTCCACATTCCATTTCACGTTCCTTTCCGTTCCATTCCACGTTCCGTTCCACATTCCATTCCACATTCCATTCCCCATTCCTTTCCACGTTCCATTCCACGTTCCATTCCATGATCCATTTAATTCTTTCCTCGTTCCATTACACTATCCATTCCATTCCATTCCATGATCCATTCCACGTTTCATTCCATATTCCATCCCATTCCATTCTACGTTCCATTCCACATTCCATTCCACATTCCATTCCATTCCATTCCACGTTCCATTCCACTTTCCATTCCACGTTCCTTTCGACATTGCATTCCATTCCACTCCACATTCCATTCCACATTCCATTCCAAATTTCATTCCATTCCATAACACGTTGCATTCCATAATCCAATCCACATTCCATTCCACGCTCCATTCCGTTGAATTCCACATGCCACCCCACATTCCATTCCACATTCCATTCCACTTTTCATTCCATATTCCAGTCCACATTCCATTCCATATTCCAGTCCACATTCCATTCCACATCCTATTCCACATTCAATTCCATTCCATTCCACATTATTTTTCACATTCCATTCCACATTCCCTTCCATTCCATTCCAGGTTCCTTTCCACATTCCATTTCATTCCATTCCACATTCCATTCCACATTCCATTCCATTCCATCCCACATTCCATTCCACATTTCCTTCCACATTCCGTTGCTTTCCATTCCACATTCCTTTCAACATTTCATTCCATTCCATTCCACATTCTATTCCACATTCCATTCCACATTCCATTCCATTCCTTTCCACATTCCTTTCCATTGCAATCCACATTTCATTCCATTCCATTCCACTTTGATTACATTCTTTTCCACTTTCCAATCCATTCCATTCCACATTCCATTCCACATTCCATTCCACCTTCTATTCCATTCCCTTTCACGTTTCATTCCACCTTCCATTACACGTTCCATTCCACTTTCCATTCGACATTCCATTCCATTCCATTCCACGTTCCATTCCATCTTCCATTCCACATTTCATTCCATTCCATACCATTCCATTCCACATTCCATTCTATTACTTTCCACATTCCATTCCTTTCCATTGAACATTCCATTCCACATTCCATTCCAATTTCTATTCCTAATTCCGTTCCACATTCAAATCCACATTCCTTTCCTCGTCATTCCACTTCCCTTTCCATGACCCTTTCCAAATTTCATTCCACGTTCCATTCCATTCCGTTCTATGTTCCATTCCACTTCCATTCCATTCCATTCCACGTTCCATTTCACATTCCATTCCACCTTCCATTCTACTTTCCCTTTCATATTCCATTCCACGTTCCATTCCATGTTTCATTACAAGTTCCATTCCACGTTCCATTCCACATTCCATTCCACGTTCCATTCCACATTCCCTTCCATTCCATTACACTTTCCATTCCACATTCCATTCCACATTGCATTCCACATTCTGTTACGTTCCATTCCACATTCCATTCCACATTCCATTTCACTTTCCATTCCACATTCCATTACATTCCATTCTATTTTCCATTCCACATTCCATTACACATTCCATTCCGTTCTATTCCACATTGCATTCCACATTCCTTTCTACATTCCATTACACAATCCATTCCATTCCATTCCACGTTCCATTCCACATTCCATTCCACATTCCGTTCCGCATTCCTTTCCATTCCATTCCACGTTCCGTTACACATTTCGTTGCACATTCCATTCCACGTTCCAGTCCGTTCCATTCCACGTTCCACCCCACTTTCCATTTCATTGCATTCCACGTTTCATTCCACATTCCATTGCACATTCCATTCCACATTCCATTCCACGATCCATTACACATTCCATTCCACAATCCATTCCACATTCCATTCCACATTCCATTCCACGATCCATTGCACATTCCATTCCACGTTCCATTCCACATTCCATTCCACTCCATTCCACAATCCATTCCACATTCCATTCCACATTCCATTTCATTCCATTCCACATTCCATTCCACATTCCATTCTCATTCCATTGCATTTCATTCCACATTCCATTCTACGTTCCATTGCATTCCAATTCACAATCCATTCCACATTCCATTTCATTCATTCCACTCCATTCCACAATCCATTCCACATTCCATTCCACATTCCATTTCATTCCATTCCACATTCCATTCTCATTCCATTGCATTTCATTCCACATTCCATTCTACGTTCCATTGCATTCCAATTCACAATCCATTCCACATTCCATTTCATTCCATTCCATTCCACATTCCATTCCACGTTTCATTCCACATTTAATTCCGCAGTCCATTCCAAATTCCATTCCACATTCCATTCCACATCCCATTCAACATTCCCTTCTCATTCCATTGCATTTCTTTCCACTTTCCATTCCACATTTCATTCCACATTCCATTCAATTCAATTCCATTCCATTCCACTTTCCATTGCACATTTCATTCCATTCCATTCCACATTCCACTTCGCTTTCCATTCCACATTCCATTCCATTCCATTCCATTCAATGTTCCATTCCACTTTCCATTAAATCCTGTTCCACATTCCATTCCACATTCCAGTCCATTCCATAACAAATTCCATTCCATTCAAATCCACTTTTCATTCCACAATTCATTCCATTCCATTCCAGATTCCATTCCACATTCCATTCCACATTCCATTCTCATTCCTTTGCATTTCATTCCACATTACATTCCACATCCCATTGCATTCCAATTCACAATGCATTCTACATTCCATTCCATTCAATTTCACGTTCCATTGCACGTTCCATTATATATTCTATTCCACTCCTTTCACACGTTCCATTCCGCACTGAATTCCACACTCCATTCCACGTTCCGTTCCATTCCATTCCACATTCCATTTCACGTTCCATTCCACATTCCATTCCATTCCATTCCACATTCCACTTAACATTGTATTCGATATTCCATTCTGTTCTATTCCACATTTCATAACACATTCCTTTCCACATTCCATTCCACATTCCTTTCCATTCCATTCCATTCCACATTACTTTCCACATTCCATTCCACATTCCATTCCACATTCCATTCCATTCCATTCCACGTTCCATTCCAGATTCCATTCCTCATTCCATTCCACGTTCCTTTACATTCCATTCCACGTTCCATTCCAAATTCCATTCCACATTCCTTTCCACGTTTCTTTACATTCCATTGCACGTTCCACTCAACTTTCCATTCCATTCCATTTCACTTTCCACTCCACATAACATTGCACATTCCATTCCACATTCCATTTCTTTCCATTCCACATTCCATTCTAAATTCTAATCCATTCAATTCCACATTCTATTCCACATTGCATTCCACAATCCATTCCATTCCATTTCACTTTCCATTAGACATTCCATTCCATTCCATTCTACATTCCATTCCACATTCCATTCCATTCCATTCCACACTGCGTTCCAGATTCCATTCCACATAGCCTTCCTCATTCCATTCCATTCCATTCCATTCCATATTCCATTTCACGTTCCGTTCCACATTACATTCCTCATTCCATTTCAAATTCCCTTCAACATTCCATTCCATTCCATTCCACATTCTATTCCACATTCCATTCCATTCCTTTCTACATTACATTGCACATTCCATTCCACATTCCCATTCCTATTCCATTCCATTCCATTCCACATGCCATTATACATTTCATTACATTCCTTTCCGCATTCCATTCCATTCCATTGCACATTGCATTCCACATTCCATTCCACCTTCTATTCTATTTCATTCCACGTTTCATTCCACCTTCCTTTCCACGTTGCACTCCAATTTGCATTGGATGTTGCATTCCATACCATTCCAACTTCCATTCAACATTCCATTCCATTACAAACCATTCCAGTCCACATTCCATTCCATTCCATTCTATTCCACATTCCATTCCATTCTATTCCACATTCCATTCCATTACTTTGCATATTCCATTCCCTTCCATTCTACATTCCATTCCATATTCCATTCCCCTTTCTATTCCACATTCTGTTCGACATTCAAATCCGTGTTCCATTCCATTCCATTCCACGATCCATTTTACTTTCCATTCCATGTTCCATTCCATTCCATGTTCTATTCCACGTTCCGTTCCATTCCATTCCACTTTCCATTCCACATTAAATTCCACATTCCATTCCATGTTCCATTCCATTCCATTCCACGTTCCATTGCACATTCCATTCCATTCCATTATACGTTCCATTGCACATTCCATTCCATTCCATTACTCTTTCCATTCCACATTCCTTTCCACATTCCGTTACAAATTCCATTATGTTCCATTCCACATTCCATTCCACATTCCATTACACATTCCATTCCACATTCCATTTTATTCCATTACATTTTCCTTTCCACATTCCATTCCACGTTCCATTCCCTTCTGTTACACATTCCTTTCCACATTCCTTTCCACATTCCATTCCTCATATCATTCCAATCCACTCCATTCTATATTCCATTCCACATTCCATTCCATTCAATTCCACGTTCCTTTCCACATAACTTTCCACATTCCATTTCACGTTCCTTTCCATTCCATTCCACGTCCCATTCCACATTCCATTCCACATTCCATTCCACATTCCATTCCACGTTCCATTCCATGTTCCATTCCATGATCCATTCCATTCCATTCCTCGTTCCATTACACTATCCATTCCATTCCATTCCATGATCCATTCCACATTCCATTCCACGTTTCATTCCATATTCCATCCCATTCCATTCTACGTTCCATTCAACATTCCATTCCATTCCATTCCACGTTCCATTCCACTTTCCATTCCACGTTCCTTTCGACATTGCATTCCTTTCCATTCCACATTCCATTCCACGTTCCATTCCAGATTACATTCCATTCCATAACATGTTCCATTCCATATACCATTCCACGTTCCATTCCACGCTCCATTCCGTTGATTTCCACATGCCACCCCACATTCCATTCCACATTCCATTCCACATTTTATTCCATATTCCAGTCCACATTCCATTCCATATTCCAGTCCACATTCCATACCACATTCTATTCCGCATTCCATTCCATTCCATTCCACATTCTTTTCCACATTCCATTCCACATTCCCTTCCATTCCATTCCAGGTTCCTTTCCACATTCCATTCCATTCCATTCCACATTCCATTCCACATTCCATTCCATTCCATCCCACATTCCATTCCACATTCCCTTCCACATTCCATTCCATTCCATTCCACATTCCATTCAACATTTCATTCCATTCAATTCCACATTCCATTCCAGATTCCCTTCCACATTCCATTCCATTTCATTCCACATTCCATTCAACATTTCATTCCATTGCATTCCACATTCTATTCCACATTCCATTCCACATTCCATTCCATTCCGTTTCACATTCCTTTCCATTGCAATCCACATTGCATTCCATTCCATTCCACATTCCATTCCACATTTCATTACATTCTTTTCCACTTTCCATTCCATTCCATTCCACATTCCATTCTACATTCCTTTCCACCTTCTATTCCATTCCATTTCATGATTCTTTCCACCTTCCATTACACGTTCCATTCCACTTTCCATTCGACATTCCATTCATTTCCATTCCTCGTTCCATTCCAACTTCCATTCCACATTCCATTCCCTTCCATACCAAAACATTCCGCTTTGCATTCCATTACTTTCCACATTCCATTCCTTTCCATTGAACATTCCATTCCACATTCCATTCCAATTTCTATTCCAAATTCCGTTCCACATTCAAATCCACATGCCATTCCTCTTCATTCCACTTCCCTTTCCATGATGCTTTCCACATTCCATTCCACGTTCCATTCCGTTCCATTCCATGTTCCATTCCGCATTCCATTGCATTCCATTCCACGTTCCATTTCACATTCCATTCCGCCTTCCATTCCACTTTCCCTTTCATATTCCATTCCGCGTTCCATTCCACGTTTCATTACAAGTTCCATTCCACGTTCCATTCCACATTCCATTCCACGTTCCATTCCACATTCCATTCCATTCCATTACACTGTCCATTCCACATTCCATTCCACATTCCATTCCACGTTCCATTTCACTTTCCATTCCACATTCCATTCTATTTTCCATTCCACAATCCATTACACATTCCATTCCGTTCTGTTCCACGTTGCCTTCCACATTCCTTTCTACATTCCATTCCGCATTCGATTCCATTCCTTTCCACTTTCCATTCCACATTCCATTCAACATTCCATTCCGCGTTCCTTTCCGTTCCATTCCACGTTCCGTTACACATTTCGTTGCACATTCCATTCCACCTTCCTTTCCGTTCCATTCCACGTTCCACCCCACTTTCCATTTCATTCCATTCCACGTTCCATTCCATATTCCATTGCACATTCCATTCCACATTCCATTCCGTTCCACCATCCATTCCACATACCATTCCATTTTCCATTCCACATTCCATTCCACTCCATTCCACGATCCATTGCACATTCCATTCCACAATCCATTCTCATTCCTTTGCATTTCATTCCACATTCCGTTCTACATTACATTGCATTCCAATTCACAATCCATTCCACATTCCATTTCATTCCATTCCATTCCACATTCCATTCCACGTTTCATTCCACATTTAATTCCGCAGTCCATTCCAAATTCCATTCCACATTCCATTCCACATCCCATTCAACATTCCCTTCTCATTCCATTGCATTTCTTTCCACTTTCCATTCCACATTTCATTCCACATTTCATTCCACATTCCATTCAATTCCATTCCATTCCATTCCACTTTCCATTCCACATTTGATTCCATTCCATTCCACATTCCACTTCGCTTTACATTCCACATTCAATTCCCTTCCATTCCACATTCCATTCCATTCCATTCCATTCGATGTTCCATTCCACTTTTCATTAAATCCTGTTCCACATTCCATTCCACATTCCAGTCCATTCCATTCCAAATTCCATTCCATTCAAATCCACATTTCATTCCACAATTCATTCCATTCCATTCCACATTCCATTCCACATTCCATTCTCATTCCTTTGCATTTCATTCCAGATTACATTCCACATCCCGTTGCATTCCAATTCACAATCCATTCCACATTCCATTCCATTCAATTTCACGTTCCATTGCACGTTCCATTACATATTATATTCCATTCCTTTGCACGTTCCATTCCGCACTGAATTCCACATTCCATTCCACGTTCCGTTCCATTCCATTGTACATTCCATTCCACATTCCATAACACATTCAATTCCACATTCCTTTCCACGTTCCATTCCGCGTTCCATTCCACTTTCCATTCAATTCCATTTCACTTCCCATTCCACATTCCATTCCACAATCCATTCCATTCCATTCCATTAGATGTTCCTTTCCACTTACCATTCCACGTCCCATTCCATTCCATTCCGCGTTGCATTCGACATTACATTGCATTTCATTCCAAGTTCCATTACACAGTAAATTACACATACCATTCCACCTTCTATACCGTTCCATTCCACATTGCATTATACAATCCATTCCACATTCCATTCCAGTTTCCATTCCACATTCCATTAAAGTCCATTCCACTTTCCATTAAAGTCCATTCAACATTCTATTCCACATTCCATTCCACATTCCATTCCACAATCCATTCCACATTCCATTCCACATTCTAATCTATTACATTCCACTTTCTATTCCACATTCCATTCCATTCTATTCCACATTTCATTCCACAGTCCATTCCACATTCCATTCCACATTCCATTCCATATTCCATTCCGCATTTCATTCCATTCCATTCCATTTCATTCCACATTACATTCCATTCCTTTACTTTCCACGTTCCATTCCATTCCATTTAACATTCCATTCCACATTCCGTTTCATTTCATTCCACATTCCATTCTCATTCAATTGCACTCCATTACACATTCCATTCCACATTCCATTCCTCTTTCCTCTCCATGATCCATTCCACGTTCCATTTCACGTTTCATTCCATTCCATTCCACTTTCCATTCCATTCCATTCCTCATTCCATTTCATTCCGTTCCACATTCCATTCCACATACTTTTTCACATTCCGTTCCACATTCTATTTCACTTTCCATTCCATTCCATTCCATTCCATTACATGTTCAATTCCATTCCGTTGCACATTCCATTCCATTCCATTCCACGGTCCATTCCACATTCCATTCCGCATTCCATTCCATTCCATTCCATTCTATTCCACATTCCATTACATTACATTAATCCATCCATTCCACATTCCATTCCACAATCCATTCCACGTTCCATTCCATTCCGTTCCACATTCCAATCCATTCCATTCCACATTCCATTCCATTCATTTCCACATTCCTTTCCATTCCATTCCACATTAAATTCCATTCCATTGCAGTCCATTCCCTTCCATTCCATTCCACAATCCAATATATTGCATTCCACATTCCATTCCATTCCATTCCATTCCACATTTCACTCCATTCCATTCCATTCCAGATTCCGTTCCATTCCATTGCACATTCCATTCCAGGTTCCATTCAACATCGAATTCTATGTTCCATTCCACGTTGCATTCTTTCAATTTCACATTCCTTTCCATTCCCTTCCATATTCCATTCCATTCCATTCCACATTCCATTCCACGTTCCATTCCATTCCGTTAAACGATCCATTCCATTCCATTCATCGTTGCATTCCTTGATCCATTCCACATTCCATTCCACATTTTATTCCAAGTTACATTCCATTGCAATCCACATTACATTCGACATTCCATTCCACATTCCCTTCCACATTCCATTCCATTCCATTCCAAATTACATTCCACATTCCATTCCACATTCCATTCCATTCCATTCCACTTTCCATTCCATTCCATTCCACATTCCATTCCATTCCATTTCACTTTACATTGCACATTCCTTTCCACTTTCCATTCCACATTCCATTCCATTACATTAAACATTCCATTCCATTCAACATTACATTCCACATGCCATTCAGCATTCCATTTCACATTCCATTAAATTCCATTCAACATTACATTCCACGTTCCTTTCCACTGTCCCTTCCACATTCCATTCCATTCCATTAAACATTCCATTCCACATTCGAATCCATTCCATTATATATTCCATTCAACATTGGATTACATTCCTTTTCACATTCCTTTCCATTCTATTCCACATTCCGTTCCACACCCCATTCCACCTTCTATTCCATTCCATTCCATTCCATGTTTCATTCCACCTGAAATTTCTCATTCCATTCCAATTTCCATTGGACGTTACATTCCATACCATTCCAAATTCCATTCCACATTCCATTCCATTCCATACCATTCCAGTCCACATTCCATTCCATTCCATTCCACATTCCATTCCACTTCCTTCCATATTCCAGTCCACATTCCATTCCACTTTCTATTCCAGATTGCGTTCCACATTCTAACCCACGTTGCATTCCATTCCATTCCACTTTCCATTCCATGATCCATTCCGCATTCCATTCCATGTTCCGTTCCATTCCATTCCATGTTCTATTCTACGTTCCATTCCATTGCTTTCCACGTTCCATTCCAAAGTAAATTCCACATTCCTTTCACGATCCATTCCACATTCCATTCCACTTTCTATTATACCTTTCCTTCCAAGTTCCATTCTACATTCCATTCCATTACATTCCACCTTCCATTGCAGATTCCATTCTATTCCATTACACTTTCCATTCCACAATCCATTCCATTCCATTCCACATTCCATCACACATTCCATTCCATTCCATTCCACATTCCTTTCCATTCCATTCCTCAATCCACTCCATTCCATTCCACATTCCATTCCACGTTCCATTCCATTCCATTTCAAATTCCATTCCATTCTATTCCACCTTCTAGTACATTCCATTCCATTACAGATTCCATTCCATTCCATTCCACTTTCCATTCCACATTCCATTTTGTTCCATTCCACATTCCATTCCACAATCCATTACATTCCATTCTATTTTCCATTCCACATTCCATTCCACATTCCATTGCGTTGTATTCTACATTCCATTCCACATTCCTTTCCACATTGCATTCCACATTTCATTCCATTCTATTGCATTGCACATTCCATTCCGCATTCCATTCCACATTCCATTCCACATTCCATTCCATTCCATTCCACATTCCATTGCACGATACTTTCCGTTCCTTTCCATGTTCCATTCCACTTTCCAGTCCATTCCACGTTCCATTCCACATTCCTTTGCACATTCCATTCCACATTCCATTCCAAATTCCATTCCACGTTCCATTCCACGTTCCATTTCATGTTCCATTCCATTCCATTCCACGATTCATTACACTATCCATTTCATTCCATTCCACGATCCATTCCACATTCCATTCCACGTTCCCTTCCACATTCCATTTCATTCAGTTCTACTTTCCATTCCACATTCCATTCCATTCCACTTTCCATTCCACTTTCCATTCCAAGATCCATTCCTCATTGCATTCCATTCCATTCCTCATTCCATTCCATTCCATAACACTTCTCATTCCATATTGCATTCCACATTCCATTCCACGTTTCATTCCGTTGAATTCCACATGCCACTCCATATTCCATCCATATTCTATTCCACATTCCACTCCTCATTCCATTCGATTCAATTCCACCTTTCATTCCACATTCCATTCCACATTCTTTTGCACGTTCCATTCCACCTTCATTTCCGTTCCTTTCCAGATTCCTTTCCACATTCCTTTCCATTCCATTCCACATTCCATTGCACATTCCTTTCCACATCGCATTCCAGTCCACTTTAATTTCCATTGCATTCCACATTCCATTCCATTCCATTCCACATTCCATTCCACATTCCATTCCATTCCAATCCACATTGAATTTGACATTCCTTTCCTTTAAATTCCACATTCCTTTCCATGTTCCATTCCACATTCCATTCCATTCCACATTACATTACACATTCCATTCCTCATTCCCTACCACTTTCCATTCCATTCCATTTCAAATTCCATTCCTCGTTACTTTCCATTGCATTCCATATTATTTTCCACATTCCATTAAACATTCCCTTCCACATTCCATTCCACTTTCCATTCCATTTCATTCCACATACCATTTCACATTCCATTCCACCTTCTATTCCATTATATTCCACCTTTTATTCCACCTTCCATTACACATTCCATTTCACTTTCCATTCGATGTTCCATTCCATTCCATTGCACGTTGCATTCCATCATGCATTCCACATTCCATTCCATTCCATACCATTCCAGTCCACATTCCATTCCATTTCATTCCACATTCCATTCCATTCCTTTCCAAATTCCATTCCTTTCCATTGAACTTTCCATTGCACATTCCATTCCACTTTCTATTCCACATTCCGTTGCACATTCAAATCCATGTTCCATTCCATTCCATTCCAATTTCCTTTCCATGATCCATTCTAGATTCTATTCCACGTTCTGTTGGAATCCATTCCATGTTCCATTCCGTGTACCATTGCATTCCATTCCATGTTCCGTTCCACATTCTATTCCATATTTCATTCCACGTTCCATTCCACATTCATTCCACGTTCCATTACACGTTCCATTCCAAGTTCCATTCCACATTCCATTCCATTCCATTCCACTTTCCATTCCACATTCCATTCCATTCTACTACACTTTACTTTCCAGATTCCATTCCACATTCCATTCCACATTCCATTATGTTGCTTTCCGCATTCCATTCCACATTCGATTTCACATTCCATTCCACATTCCATTCCATTCCATTCTATTTTCCATTTCATATTCCATTCCACATTCCATTACGTTGCATTACGCATTCCATTCCTCATTCGATTTCACATTCCATTCCACATTCCATTCCATTCCATTCTATTTTCTATTTCTGATTCCATTCCACTTTCCATCGGTTGTATTCCACATTCCATTCCACGTTCCTTTCAACATTTCATTCCACATTCCATTCCATTCCTTTCCATTCAACATTCCATTCCTTTCAATCCCACATTCCATTACACATTCCATTCCATGCTCCATTCCACTTTCCTTTCCATTCCATTCTTCGTTCCCTTCCACAATCCATTCCACATTCCATTCCACTTTCCACCCCACTTTCCATTCCATTCCATTCCACGTTTCATTCCAAATTCCGTTCCATTCCACATTCCGTTCCATTCCTTTCCACGTTCCATTACACATTCAATTCTATTCCATTCCACGATGCATTCCGCATTCTTTCCACGTTCCATTCCACATTCCCTTCCATCCCATTCCATTCTTCTTTCCATACCACATTCCATTCCATTCCATTCCACGATGCATTCCACATTCCATTCCACATTCCATTCCACATTCCATTCCACTCCATTCTATGATCCATTCCACGTTATATTCCACATTCCATTCCATTCCATAGTACGTTCCATTCCACATTCCATTCCACATTCCATTCCACGTTCCATTCCATTCAATTTCACATGCCACTCCACATTCCATTCTACATTCCATACCATTCCATTCCACATTCCATTCCATTCCATTACATTCCATTCCACTTTCTATTCCACTTTCCATTCCACATTCCATTGCATTCCATTCCAGATTCCTTCCCACATTCCATTCCATTCCATTCCACATTCCATTCCACATTCCATTCCATTCCATTCCACATTCCATTCCACATTGCCTTCCACATTCCTTTCCATTCCATTCCACATTCCATTCAACAATCCATTCCATTCCATTCCACATTCTTTTCCACATTCTATTCCACATTCCATTCCATTGCATTCCACATTCCATTCCATTCCATTCCACATTCCATTCCACATTCCTTTGCATTCCAATCCACATTCCATTCAACATTCCATTCCATACCATTCCACATTACACTCCACATTCCATTCCACATTCCATTCCACATTCCCTTCCACATTCCAATCCATTCAATTCTCATTCCATCGCATTCAATTCCACATTGCAATCCACCCCATTCCACATTCCATTCCATTCCATTCCACGTTCCATTCCACATTCCATTCCATTCCATTCCATGTTCCATTCCACGTTCCATTCGACAGTCCATTCCACATTCCTTTCCACGTTCCATTCCATTCCATTCCACTTTCCATTCCATTTTCCATTCCATTCCATTCCACATTCCATTCCACATTCCATTGTACATTTCATTCCAAGTTCCTTTCCACATTCCATTCCTTTCCATTCCACGTTCCATTCCACATTCTGTTCCAGTACATTCCACATTCCATTCCACATTTCATTCCACTTTCCATTCCATTCCATTCCAGTTTCTACTCCACGTTCCGTCTCACTTTCCATTCCATTCCATTCCACATTCCATTCCATTCCATTCCACATTAGATTCCATTCCATTTCACATTCCTTTCCATTCCTAATTCCATTCCATTCCTTTCCACATTCCAATCCATTACAACCCATATTCTATTCCATTAAACTATCCATTCCATTCCATTCCATTGCACATTCAATTCCATTCCTTTCCATTCCACGTTCCGTTCCACCTTCCATTCCATTCCACTCCATTCCACGTTCTATTCCATTCCATTCCTTTCCATATTCCATTCCATTCCATTCCACACACCACTGCACATTCCATTCCATTCCATTCCATTCCAAAGCATTCCACAATCCATTCCACTCCATTCCACATTCCTTTCCACATTCCATTCCATTAAATCCTATTCCACATTCCATTCCATTCCATTGCATTCCACACTACATTCCGTTCCACATTCCATTGCCACATTCCATTTCATTCCATTTCATTCCATTCCATTCAATTCCACATTCCATTGCACTACATTGCGTTCCACATTCCCTTCCATTCCATTCCACTTTCCATTCCATTTCATTCCACATTACATTACATTCAATTCCATGTTCCATTCCATTGCATTCTACGTTCACTTCCACTTTCTGTTCCACATTCCGTTTCATTCCATCTATTCCACTTATCATTCCATCCCATTTCACATTCCAGGCCATTCCACATTCCATTCCATTACAATCTTCATTGCACTCTTTTCCACACTCCATTCCATTAATTTACATTCCACATTCCATTCCATTCCGCATTCCATTCCATATTTCATTCAATTCTATTCCACGTTATATTCCATTCAATTCTTTTCCACATTCCATTCCATTCCATTCCAAATTTTACTCCACGTTCCATTCCATTCCATTTGACATTCCATTCCACATAAGATTACGTTCCATTCCACGTTCCATATCACATTCCATTGTATTCCATTCCACATTCCATTCCATTCCATTCCAGTCCACATTCCATTCTTTTCCATTTCACATTCCATTCCACTATCCAATCCAATCCATTCCTCATTCATTCCATTCCATTTCCAAATTCCATTCCATTCCATTCCACATTCAATTCCGTTCCATTCCATTCCATTCCACATTACATTTCATTCCATTCCACATTCCATTGCATTCCATTCCATTCCATTACTTTCCAGAATCCATTCAACATTCCATTCCAATCCATTCCACATTCCATTCCACTTTCCATTCCATGCTGCATTCCACATTCCATTACTCCTTCAATTCCACATTCCATTCCAAGTTTCATTCCACGTTCCATTCCATTTCCTTCCACGTTCCATTGCACATTCCGTTCCATTCCACTGTCTATTCCACATTCCATTCCACATTCCATTTCAAATTCCAATGCATTCCATTCCACATTCCATTGTACATTCCATTCCACGTTCCATTCCATGTTCCATTCCACGTTCCATTGCATTCCATTCCACCTTCCATTCCACATTCCATTCCATCACATTCCATATTCCATTCCATATCTTTATACGATCCATTCCACTTTCAATTCCATGTACCATTCCATTCCTCTCCACGTTCCACTCCACTTTCCATTCGTTTCCATTCGACGTTGCATTCCACATTCCACTGTACATTCCATTCCACGTTCCATTCCGTGTTCCATTCCACATTCCATTGCATTCCATTCCACCTTCCATTCCATATTCTATTCCATAACATTCCACATTCCATTCCGTACCTTTATACGATCCATTCAACTTTCCATTCCACAATCCATTCCACAAAACTTTGCATTCCATTCCACTGCATTCCACATTCCATTCCACATTCCATTCCACTTTCCATTCCACATTCCATTGCACATTGCTTTCCATTCTATTCCACATTCCATTCCACATTCCTTTCCACATTCCATACCACATTCCATTCCATTGCATTCCAATCCACATTCCATTCCACATTCCATTCCACATTCTATTCCACATTCCATTCTATTGCATTTCAGATTGCCTTGCTTTGTAGTCCTCATTTCATTCGACATTCCATTCCATTCCATTTAAACATATCATTCCATTTCATTTGACATTCCATTCCACCTTCCATTCCATTCCGCTTTCCATTACACACTCCATTCCATTCCATTGTATATTCCATTGCACATTCCATTCCACATTCCACTCAATTCCATTGCATTCCCTTCCACATTAAATTCCATTGCATTCCACATTCCATTCCACATTCCATTCCATTCCATTCAAAGTTCCATTCCATGTTCCATTGTACATTCCATTCCACGTTCAATTCCACGTTCCATTCCACTTTCTATTCCATTCCCTTCCACTTTCCATTCCACATTTCATTGTACATTCCATTCCTTTTTCCTTTCCACATTCCATTCCACTTTCCATTCCACATTCCATTCTATTCACTTTCCAATCCACATTCCATTCCATTCCATTAAACGTTCCATTCCACAATCCATTCCAGTATATTCCACATTCCATTCCACATTCAATTCCTCTTTCCTTTCCGTTCCATTCCACGTTCCATTCCACTTTCGATTAGAAGTTCCATTCCACGTTGCATTCCACTTTCTATTCCATTGCATTCCACGTCACCTTCCATTCCATTCCACTCCATTCAACTCCAAAATCCATTCCATTGAATTCCACATTCCATTCCACGTTCCACACAATGTTCCATTCCACGTTCCATTCCACATTCCATTCCTTTCAACACCATTGAATTCTGCATTCTATTCCACATGCCATTCCATTTCTTTCCACGTTGAATTCAACATTAAATTCCACATTCCATTCCATTCCATTCCACATTCCATTCCATTACATTCCAGTTTCCATTCCATTCCACTCCACATTCCATTCCATTCCAGTCCACCTTCCATTCCATTGCATTAAATTCCACATTCCTTTCCCTTCCATTCAACAATCCATTCCACATTCCAGTGAAATGGAATGGAATGGAATGTGGGATAGAATGGAATGGAATGGAATGGAATGTGGAATGGAATGTGGAATGGAAACGAATGTGAAATGGAATGGAATGGAATGTGGAATGGAATGTGTAATGGGACGGAAAGTGGAATGGAATGGAATGGAAAGTGGTATGAAATGGAAAGGAACGGAATCTGGAATGGAATGGAACGTAACGGAACGTGGAATGGAATGGAACGGAATTGAAAGGAATGGAATGGGATGCAATGTGCAAGGCTTTCGAACGTTATGTGGGATGGAATGGAGTGGAATGGAAAGTGGAACGGATGGAATGGAATGGAATGAGGAATGGAATGTGGAATGGAATGGAACGTGGAATGGAATGGATTGTGGAATGGAATGTGGAAGGGAATGGAATGGAAAGAGGAATGGACTGTGGAATGAAATGTAGAATGGAATGTGGAATGGAATGTGGAACGGAATGTGGAATGGAATGAAGAATGTAATGTGGAATGAAATGTGGAATAGAATGTGGAATGGATTAGAATGGAATGGAATGTGCAGTGGAATGTGGAATGCAATGTGGAATGGAATGGAATGGAATGTGGAATGGAATGTGGAATGCAATGGAAAGTTGAATGGAATGCAATGGAATGTGGAAGGGAATGTGGAATGGAATGGAATGGAATGTGGAAAGGAATGGAATGGAATGGGGAAAGGAATGTGGAAAGGAATGGAATAGAATGTGGAATGGAATGTGGAATAGAATGTGGATTGTAATATGGAATGGAATGGAAAGGAAAGGAATGTGGAAAGGAATGTGGAAAGGAATGGAACGGAATGAGGAATGGAATTTGGAATGAAATCAGGAATGGAATGTGGAATGGACTGGAATGGAATGAAATGCGGAATGGATAGTGGAATGTACTGAGGAATGGAATGTGGAATGGAAACTGAAATGCAATGTGGAAAGGAAAGGAATTGAATATGTATTGCATTGTGGAACCGAAATTGGAAAGGAGTGGAATGGAATGTGGAAAGAAATATGGAATGGAATGGAATGAAATGGAACGTGGAATGGTATGTGGAATGGAACGTGGAATTGAATGTGGAATAGAACTTGGAATAGAAAGGGGAATGGAATGTGGAATGGAAAGTGGAATTTAATGGAATGGAAAATGGAATGCTAAGTGGAATGGAATGGAATGGAAAGTGGAATGGAATGTGGAATGGAACGTGGAATGGAAAATGGAATTTAATGGAATGGAATGTGGAAGGGAATTGAAAGGAATGTGGTATGGAATTTGTACTGGAATAGAATACAACGTCAAATGGAAAGTGGAATGGAGTGGAATGGAATGTGGACTGGAATGGAATGGAATGTGAAATGGAATGGAATGGAATGTGGAATGGAAAGTATTGGAATGTGGAATGGAATGGAATTTTATGAAATGTGCAATGGAATGAAATGGAATGGAATGGAATGTGGAACAGAATGGAAAGGAAAGTGGAATGGAAATGAATGGTATAAGGAATGGAATGGAATGGAATGGAATGTGGAAAGGATAGGAATGGAATTTGGAATGGAAAGGCGAGGCATGTGGAAAGGAATGGAAAGGTATGGAATGTGGAATGGAATGGAATGGAATGGAATGTTGAATGGAATTGAATGGAATGTGGAATGGATTGGAATGGGGTGGAGCGCAATGGAATGGAATGGAATGTGGAATGGAATGGAATGGAACTAGGAGAGGAATGGAATGGAAAGTGGAATGGAACATCAAATGGAACGTGGAATGTAACGTGGAATGGAAGGTGGAATGGAGTGGAATGTGGAATGGAATTCAATGCAATGTGGAATGGAATGTAGAATTAAATGGAATGGAATGAAGAATGGAATGTGGAACGGAATGGAAATGAAAGTGGAATGGAATGGAATGCAATGTGGAATGGAATCGAATGGAATGGAATGTTGAACAGAATGTGGAATGGAATGAATGGAATGTGGAATGGAATGTTGAATGGAATGGAATAGAATGTGGAATGGAATGGAATGGAGAGTGGAATGGAAAGTTGAATGGAATGTGCAATTTAATGTGGAATGGAATGTGGAATGGAACCGGGAATGGAATGGAATTGAACGTGTAACAGAATGGAATGGAATGTGGAATGGAAGGTGGAATAGAATGGAATGGATTGTGGAATGGAAGGTGGAATGGAATGGAATGGAATGTGAAATACAACGTGGAATGTATAGTGGAATGGATGGGAAGGGAACGTGGAGTGGAACAGGGAATGGAACTTGGAATGGAACGCGGAACGGAATGTGGAATTTAATGTGCAATGGGATGGAATGGAATGTGGAATGGATCGTGGCTTCGAACGTGGAATGGAACGTGGAATGGAGCATGGAATGGAACGTGGAATGAAATGGAATGGAATGTGGAATGGAATGGAAGGGAAGATGGAATGGAAAGTGGAATGGAATGGAATGGAATGTGGAATGCAATGTGGAATGGAATGCAATGGAATTGAATGGAATGTGGAATGGAATGTGGAATAGAATGGAATGGACTGTGGAATGGAATGTGGAATAGAATGGAAGGTGGAATGGAATGTCGAATGAAATGGAATGGAATGTTTAAATAGAATGGAAAAGAATGTCGAATGGAATGAGGACTACAATGCAATGCAATCTGAAATGGAATAGAATGGAATGTGGAATGGAATGTGGAATAGAATGCAATAGAATGGAATGTGGAAAGGAATGTGGAATGGAATCTGGAATAGAATGGAATGGAATGTGGAACAAAACGGAATGGAATGTGCAATGGAATGTGCAATGGAATGTGGAATGGAATGTGCAATGGAACGTGGAATGCAATGGAATGGAAAGGAATGGATTGTGGAGTGGAATGTGGAATGGAAAGTGGAATGGATCGCATAAACGAATGGAATGGAATGTGGAATGTGATGGAATGGAATTTGGAATGGAAGGTGGAATGGAATGCAATGGAACGGGGAATGGATCATGGAATGGAACGTGGAATGGAATGTATAAAGGAATGCGGAATGGAACGTGGAATGGAAACGAATGGAAAGTGGAGTGGAACGTGGAGTGGAATGGATTGGTATGTGGAATGGAATGTGGAATGAAACGTGAAATTGAAAGTGGAATGGATCGGAATTGAATATGGAACGGAATGTGGAATGAAACGTGGAACGGAATGCAAGGCAATGTGGAATGGAATGTGGAATTCAATGCAATGGAATGTGGAATGTAATGTAATGGAATGTGGAATGGAACGGAATGGAACACGAAATGGATTGTGGAATGGAATGTGGAATAGAAAGTGGAATGGAACGGAATGTGCAATGGAACGTGGAATGAAATGGAATGGAACGTGGAATGAAACTTGGAATGGAATGTGGAATTGAAGGAGTAATGGAATGTGGAATGCAGTGTGGAATGGAAAGTGTAATGGAATGAGGAATGGAATGGAATGGAATGTGGAATGGAATGGAATGAAATGGGGAGTGGAAAGTGGAATGGAATGGAATGGAATGTGGAATTGAAAGTGGAAGGGAACAGAATGGAATGTGGAATGGAAAGTGGAATGCAATGTGGAATGGAATGGAATGGAATGTGGAATGGAACGTGGAATGGAATGGAATGGAACTTGGAATGGAACGTGGAATGGAACCTGAAATGCAATGTGGCATGTGACGTGGAATAGCATAGGCAATGAAATGTACAATGGAACGTGGAATGTAATTCAATGGAAAGTGGAATGGAATGTTGAATGGAATGGAATGGAACCTGCAATGGACTGTGGAATGGAATCTGGAATAGAACGTGGAATGGAACGTGGAATGGAATGGAATGCAATGTGGAATGGAATGGAATGATATGTGGAATGGAATGTAGAATAGAAGGTAGAATGTTATGGAATGGAATTTGGAATGGAATGGAATAGAATGTGGAATGGATGGCTGAATGGAATGTGGAAGGTAATCTGAAATGGAATGGAATGGAATGGAATGTGGAATGGAATGGAGTGTAAAGTGGTATCGAATGGAATGTAACACGTGATGAAATGTGGAATGGAATGGAATGGAATGTGTGAAAGAATGTTGAATGGAATGGAATGGAATTCGGAATGGAATGGAATGGAATGTGATGGAACGCGAAATGCAACGTGGAATGGAACCTAGATTGGAATGTTGAATTGAATGGAAAAGAATATGGAATGGAAGTTAATGGACTGTGGAATCAAATGTGGAATGAAATGGAATGGAATGTGGAATGGAACGGAAGAGGATGTGGAATGGAAGGTAATGGAATGTGGAATGGAATGTGGAATGGAATGGAAATGAATGGAATGTGGAATGTTATGGAATGGAAGGTGGATGGAAAGTGAAATGGAATGGAATGGAACGTGGAATGGACCTTGGAATGGAACGTGGAATGGAATGGAATGGAACGTGGAATGAAACGTTGAATGGAATGTGCAATGTAACGTGGAATGGAACGTGGAATGAAATGGAGTGTAAAGCAGAAAGGAACGTGGAATGGATTGTGAAAAGGAATGTGGAATGGAAAGGAATGGAATGTGGAATGCAATGGAATGGAATGTGCAATGGAATGGAATGGAATGAAGGTTATGAAGTAGAATGGAAGGGAAAGGAATCCAGAATGGAAAGGAATAGAAAGGAATGGAATGAAACGAGGAATGGAACGTGGAATGGAACGTGGAATGCGATGTGGAATGGAATGGAAATGAATGTGGAATAGAAGGGAAAGGAATGTGGAATGGAGCGTGTAATGTAATCAAAAGGAATAGAATGGAATGGAATGGAATGTGGAATGGAAATTGCAATGGAACGTGGAATGGAATGTGGAATGGAATGGAATGTGGAATGGAAGGGAATGGAATGTGGAATGGAATGTGTAATTGATTGGAATGTGGAATGGAATAGAATGGAAAGTGGAATGGAATGGAATGGTATTTGGAATGGAATGTGAAATGGAATGTGGAATGGATTGGTATGGAATGTGGAATGGAAAGGAATGGAATGTAATGTAACGTGGAATGGAATGGAATGGAACATAGAAAGGTATGTGCAATGGAACGTGGAATGCAACGTGGAATGGAACATGGAATGGAATGGAATGGAATGTGGAAAGGAATGGAATGGAATGTGAAATGAAATGGATTGTGATATGGAATGCAACGTGGAATGGAATATGGAAAGTAACGAGGAATGGAATGGAATGGAACATTTAATGGAACATGGAATGGAATGAGGAATGGAACGTGGAATGGAATGTGCAATGGTATGTGGAATGCAACGTGGAATGGAATGGGGAAAGGAATGTGGAATGGAATGGAATGGAATGGAATGGAACTTGGAATTTAACGGGGAATTGTTTGGAATGGAATGTGGAATGGAATGTGGAATGGAATGAGGAATGGAATACAAGTCACTGATGAATGGAATGCGGAATGGAATGGAATGGATTGTGGAATGGAATATTGAATGGAATGTAATGGAGTGTGGAATGGAATGTGGGATGGAACGTAATGGAATTTCTAATGGAACGTGGAATGGAATGTGAAAGAGAATGTGGAATGCAACGTGGAATGGAATGTGGAATGGAATGTGGAATGGAATTGAATGGAATGGAATGTGGAATGCTATGGAAATGAATGTGGAATGGAAAGGAATGGAATGTGGAAAAGAATGTGGAATGGAAAGGAATGGAATGTGGAATCAAATGTGGAATGGAATGTGAAATGAAATGGAATGGAACGTGGAATGGAACGTGGATTGCAATGGAATGGAACCTCGAATGGAACGTGGAATGCAACGTGAAATGGAATGTGGCATGGAACGCGGAATACCATGGGCAATGTAATCTGGAATGGAATGTGAAATGTAATGGAATGGAAAGTGGAATGGAATGTGGAATGGAATAGAACGGAAAGTGGAATGGAATGTGGAATGGAATATGGAATGGAACGTGTAATGGAATAGAATGGAATGTGGAATGGAAAATTTAATGAAATGTAGAATGAAATGTGGAGTGCAACATGGAATAGAACGTGGAATGGAGTGGAATAGAACGTGGAATGGAAAGTGGAATGGAAGGTGGAATGGAGAATTGAATGTTATGGAATGGAACGTGGAATGGAATGTGGAAAGGAATGTGTAATGGAATGGAATGGAATGTGGAATGGAATGGATTGGAATGTTGAATGGAATGTGGAATGGAATGCAAAGGAATGTGGAATGGAATGTGGAATGGAATGGAATGGAATGCGGAAGGGAATGAGGAATGGAATGGAATGGAAAGGAATGTGGAATGGAATGGATTGGAATGTTGAATGGAATGTGGAATGGAATGAAATGGAATGCAGAAGGGAATGTGGAATGGAATGGAATATGGAATGGAATGTGGAATGGAACGTGGAGGAGCACATGGAATGGAACGGAGTGCAGTGTAGAATGGAATGTAGAAAGGAATGTGAAATGGAACATGGAATGGAATGCAAAGAGGAATGGAACGTGGAATGGAATGGAATGGAACATGGAATGGAATGGAACATGGAATGGAACGTGGAATGGAACGTGAAAAGGAAAGTGGAATGCAAAGTGGAATGGAATGGAATGGAATGTGGAATGGAACCTGCAATGGAATGGAATGGAACGTGAAACAGAATGTGGAATGTAATGTGGAATGGAATGTGCAATGGAATGTGGAATGGAACGTGGGATGGAATGGAATGGAAAGTGCAATGGAATGTGGAATGGAATGGAAAGGAATGTGGAATGGAATGTGGAATGGAAAGTGGAATGGAATGGAATGGACTGTGGAATGGAATGTGGAATGGAATGTGGAAAGGAATGGCATAGAATATGGTATGAAATGTGGAATACAACGTGGAATGGAATTGAATGGAATGGACTGCAATGTGGAATGGAAAGTGGAAAGGAATATGGAATGGAATGTGAAATGGAAAGGAAAGGAATGTGGAATTTAATGTGGAATGGAATGTAGAATGGAAAGTGGAATGGAATGGAATGGTACGGAATGCATTGTGGAATGGAGTTTGGAATGGAATGTGGAATGGAACGTGGAATGGAATGGATAGGAACGTTGAATGGGATGGAATGGAATGTGGAATGAAACGTGGAATGGAATGGAATGTAACGTGGAAAAGAAGGTGGAAGGGAACTTGGAATGGAATGTGGAAAGGAACGTGGAATGGAATGTGCAATGGAATGTGGAATGGAACGTGTAATGTAAAGGAATGGAAAGTAGAGTGGAACATGGAAAGGAATGGAATGGAATGTGGAATGGAACATGGAATGCAATGTGGAATGGAACGTGGAATGCAACGTGGAATGCAATGGAATGGAATTTTGAACGGAAGGGAATGTTGAATGGAACGTGGAATGGAAAGGAATGTAACGTGCAATGCAGTGTGGAACGGAAGGTGGAAGGGAACTTGGAATGTAATGTGGAAAGGAACGTGGAATGGAATGAGTAATGGAATGTGGAATGGAGCATGTATTGGAAGGGAATGGAAAGTAGAATGGAACGTGGAATGGAATGAAATGGAACGTGGAATGGAATGAAATGGAACGTGGAATGGAACATGGAATCGAACGTGGAATGGAACGTGGAATGGAACGTGGAATGCAATAGAATGGAATGTGGAATGGAATGGAAAGGAATATGGAATGGAATGTGGAATGCAATGGAATGGAATGTTGAATGGAATGGAATGTTGAATGGAATGGTATGGAATATGGAAAGTAACGTGCAATGGAATGGAATGGAACGTGGAAAGCAACTTGCAATGGAACTTCTAATAGAACGTAGAATGGAAGGTGGAATGGAATGGAATGGAACGTCTAATGGAATGTAGAATGGAAAGTGGAATGGAATAGAATGGAACGTGGAATGGAATGTGGAATGGAATGTGGAATGGAATGGAATGCAATGGAATGAGGAATGGAATGGAAATCAATGTGGAATGGAATGGAATGGAATGTGGAATAGAATGTGGAATGGAAAGGAATGGAATGTGGAATCGAATGTGGAATGGAAAGTGGAATGAAATGGAATGGAACGTGGAATGGAAGGTGGATTGCAATGGAATGGAACTTCGAATGGAACGTGGAATGCAACGTGAAACGGAATGTGGCATGGAACGTGGAATGCCAGGGGCAATGGAATCTGGAATGCAGTGTGAAATGTAATGGAATGGAAAGTGGAATGGAATGTGGAATGGAATAGAATGGAACGTGGACTTGAATGTGGAATGGAATATGGAATGGAACGTGGAATGAAACGTGGAATGCAATGGAATGGATTGTGTAATGGAATAGAATGGAAAGTGGAATGGAAGGTGGAATGGAACGTTTAATGGAATGGAATGGAATTTGTAATGGAATGGAACGGAATGCAAAACGCAAAGTGGTATGGAATGTGGAATGCAACTAGGAATGGAGTGGAATGGGCTGTAGAATGGAATGGAGTGGAATGTGGAATGCAATGGAATGGAATGTGGAATGCAACGTAGAATGGAATGGAATGTGGAATAGAAAATGGAATGGAATGGAATGGAATCTGGAATGGAATGGAATGGAATGGAACGTGAAAAAGAACGTGGAATGCAACGTGGAATGGAATGTGGAATGGAATGGAAAAGAATGTGGAATGGAAGGTAATGCAATGCGGAATGGAATGTGGAATGGAATGGAATGGAATGGGATGTGGAATGGATAGGAAAAGAATGTGGAATGGAAGGTAATGGAATGTGGAATGGAATGTGAAAAGGAATGGAATGGAATGGAATGGAATATGGACTGTTATGGAATGGAACATGGAATGGAACGTGGAATGGAATGTCATGGAATGTGGAATGGATCTTGAAATGGAATGTGTATTGGAACGTGGAATGGATCGTGGAATGGAATGGAATGGAACATACAATGGAACGTGGAATGGAATGTGGAATGAAACGTGGAAAGGAAAGTGGAATGTAATGTGGAATGGAAAGGAATGGAACGTACAATGAAATGGAACGGAATGTGGAATGAAACGGAATGTAACGAGGAATAGAATGGAAAGGAATGTCGAACATAATATGGAATGGAAAGGAAAGGAATCCAGAATGGAATGGAATGGAATTGAACGGAATGGGATTGAATGGAATGGAATGGAATGCAATGGAATGGAATGCAACGTGGAATGGATCGTGGAATGGAAAGCGGAATGGAATGTGGAATGGAATGGAATGAAATGTGGAATGGAAGGGAATGGAAAGTAGAATGGAATGTGTAATGGATTGGAATGGAATGGAAAGGAATGGAAAAGGGAATGGAATGGAATGGTATGTGGAATGGAATGCAAAGGAATGTGGAATGGAATCAAATGGAATGTGTAATGGAAAGTAGAATGGAATGGAATGGTCTGGAATGTGGAAAGGAATGGAATGGAATGTGGAATGGAATGTGGTATGAGATGTGGAATGGAATGGAATGGAATGTGTAATGAAATGTGGAATGGAATGGAATGGAATGTGGAATGGAATGGAATGGAATGTGGAATGGAATACAAGGCAATGTGGAATGGAAAGTGGAATGGAATGGAATGGATTGTGGAAAGGAATATGGAATGGAATGTAATGGAATGTGGAATGGAATGTGGGATGGAAAGTAATGGAATGTGGAATGGAACGGAATGGAATGTGGGATGGAAAGTAATGGAATGTGGAATGGAACGGAATGGAATGTGGAATGGAATGTGGAATGGAATGTGGAATAGAAAGTGGAATGTCATGGAATGGAATGTGGAAAGGATCGTGGAATGGAATGGAATGGAACGTTCAGAGGAATTTGGAATGGAATGTGGAATGGAATGTGAAACGGAATGTGGAATGCAACGTGGAATGGAATGAGGAATGGAATGGAAATCAATGTGGAATGGAATGGAATGGAATGTGGAATAGAATGTGGAATGGAAAGGAATGGAATGTGGAATCGAATGTGGAATGGAAAGTGGAATGAAATGGAATGGAAAGTGGAATGGAACGTGGATTGCAATGGAATGGAACTTCGAATGGAACGTGGAATGCAACGTGAAATGGAATGTGGCATGGAACGTGGAATGCCATGGGCAATGGAATCTGGATTGCAATGTGAAATGTAATGGAATGGAAAGTGGAATGGAATGTGGAATGGAATAGAATGGAACATAGACTGGAATGTGGAATGGAATATGGAATGGAATGTGGAATGAAACGTGGAATGCAATGGAATGGATTGTGTAATGGAATGGAATGGAAAGTGGAATGGAATGGAAAGAAACGCGGAATGGAATGTAGAACGGAACGTGGAATGTAATAGAATGGAACGTGGAATGGAATGGAATGGAATGTGGTATGGAATGTGTAATGGAATGGAATGTAATGTGGAATGGAATGTGGTATATGATGTGGAATGGAATGGAATGGAATGTGTAATGAAATGTGGAATGGAATGGAATGGAATGTGGAATAGAATGGAATGGAATGGAATGTGGAATGGAATACAAGGCAATGTGAAATGGAAAGTCGAATGGAATGGAACGGAATGGGGAATGGAATACGGAATGGAATGTGGAATGGAATGTGGGATGGAACGTAATGGAATGTGGAATTGAATGGAATGGAATGTGGAATGGAATGTGGAAAGGAATGTGGATTAGAAAGTGGAATGTCATGGAATGGAATGTGGAAAGGAACGTGGAATGGAATGGAATGGAACGTTCAGAGGAATTTGGAATGGAATGTGAAACGGAATGTGGAATGCATCGTGGAATGGAATGTGGAATGGAATGTGGAATGGAATGGAATGCAATGGAATGATGAATGGAATGGAAATCAATGTGGAATGGAATGGAATGGAATGTGGAATAGAATGTGGAATGGAAAGGAATGGAATGTGGAATCGAATGTGGAATGGAAAGTGGAATGAAATGGAATGGAACGTGGATTGCAATGGAATGGAACTTCGAATGGAACGTGGAAAGCAACATGAAACGGAATGTAGCATGGATCATGGAATGTCATGGGCAATGGAATCTGGAATGGAATGTGAAATGTAATGGAATGGAAAGTGGAATGGAATATGGAATGGAATAGAATGGAACGTGGACTTGAATGTGGAATGGAATATGGAATGGAACGTGGAATGCAATGGAATGGAATGTTGAATGGAATGGAATGGAATGTTGAATGGAAGGGAATGTTGAATGGAATGGAATGGAATATGGAAAGTAACGTGGAATGGAATGGAATGGAACGTGGAACGAACTTGGAATGGAACCTCTAATAGAACGTAGAATGGAAGGTGGAATGGAATGGAATGGAACGTCTAATGGAATGTAGAATGGAAAGTGGAATGGAATAGAATGGAACGTGGAATGGAATGTGGAATGGAATGTGGAATGTAATAGAATGGAACGTGGAATGGAATGGAATGGAATGTGGTATGGAATGTGCAATGGAATGGAATGGAATGTGGAATGGAATGTGGTATGTGATGTAGAATGGAATGGAATGGAATGTGTAATGAAATGTGGAATGGAATGGAATGGAATGTGGAATGGAATGGAATGGAATGTGGAATGGTATGTGGAATGGAATACAAGGCAAAGTGGAATAGAAAGTGGAATGGAATGGAAAGGATTGTGGAATGGAATATGGAATGGAATGTAATGGAATGTGGAATGTAATGTGGGATGGAACGTAATGGAATGTGGAATGGAACGGAATGGAATGTGGAATGGAATGTGGAATGGAATGTGGAATAGAAAGTGGAATGGCATGGAATGGAATGTGGAAAGGAACGTGGAATGGAATGGAATGGAACGTTCAGAGGAATTTGGAAAGGAATGTGGAATGGAATGTGAAACGGAATGTGGAATGCAACGTGGAATGGAACGTGGAATGGAATGGAATGCAATGGAATGAGGAATGGAATGGAAATCAATGTGGAATGGAATGGAATGGAATGTGGAATAGAATGTGGAATGGAAAGGAATGGAATGTGGAATCGAATGTGGAATGGAAAGTGGAATGAAATGGAATGGAACGTGGATTGCAATGGAATGGAACTTCGAATGGAAAGTGGAAAGCAACGTGAAACGGAATGTGGCATGGAACGTGGAATGCCATGGGCAAAGGAATCTGGAATGCAATGTGAAATGTAATGGAATGGAAAGTGGAATGGAATGTGGAATGGAATAGAATGGAACATGGACTTGAATGTGGAATGGAACATGGAATGGAACGTGGAATGAAACGTGGAATGCAATGGAATGGGTTGTGTAATGGAATGGAATGGAAAGTGGAATGGAAGGTGGAATGGAACATTGAATGGAATGGAATGGAATTTGTAATGGAATGGAACGGAATGTAAAACGCAAAGTGGTATGGAATGTGGAATGTAACTTGAAATGGAGTGGAATGGGCTGTGGAATGGAATGGAGTGGAATGTGGAATGCAATGGAATGGAATGTGGAATGCAACGTAGAATGGAATGGAATGTGGAATAGAATGTGGAATGGAATGGAATGGAATGGAATCTGGAATGGAATGGAAAGGAATGGAACGTGAAAAAGAACGTGGAATGCAACGTGGAATGGAATGTGGAATGGAATGGAAAAGAATGTGGAATGGAAGGTAATGGAATGCGAAATGGAATGTGGAATGGAATGGAATGGAATGGGATGTGGAATGGAATGGAAAAGAATGTGGAATGGAAGGTAATGGAATGTGCAATGGAATGTGAAAAGGAATGGAATGGAATGGAATATGGACTGTTATGGAATGGAACATGGAATGGAACGTGGAATGGAATGGCATGGAATGTGGAATGGATCTTGAAATGGAATGTGGAGTGGAACGTGGAACGGAACGTGGAATGGAATGGAATGGAACATACAATGGAACGTGGAATGGAATGTGGAATGAAACGTGGAAAGGAAAGTGGAATGTAATGTGGAATGGAAAGGAATGGAACGTACAATGAAATGGAATGGAATGTGGAATGAAACGGAATGTAACGAGGAATAGAATGGAAAGGAATGTCGAACATAATGTGGAATGGAAAGGAAAGGAATCCAGAATGGAATGGAATGGAATTGAACGGAATGGGATTGAATGGAATGGAATGGAATGGAATGGAATGGAACGGAACGTGGAATGGATCGTGGAATGGAAAGCGGAATGGAATATGGAATGGAATGGAATGGAATGTGGAATGGAAGGGAATGGAAAGTAGAATGGAATGTGTAATGGATTGGAATGGAATGGAAAGTAATGGAAAATGGAATGGAATGGAATGGTATGTGGAATGGAATGCAAAGGAATGTGGAATGGAATCAAATGGAATGTGGAATGGAAAGTGGAATGGAATGGAATGGTCTGCAATGTGGAACGGAATGGAATGGAATGTGGAAGGGAATGTGCTATGTGATGTGGAATGGAATGGAATGGAATGTGTAATGAAATGTGGAATGGAATGGAATGGAATGTGGAATGGAATGGAATGGAATGTGGAATGGAATACAAGGCAATGTGGAATGGAAAGTGGAATGGAATGGAATGGATTGTGGAATGGAATATGGAATGGAATGTAATGGAATGTGGAATGGAATGTGGAATGGAATGTGGGATGGAATGTAATGGAATGTGGAATGGAACGGAATGGAATGTGGAATGGAATGTGGAATGGAATGTGGAATAGAAAGTGGAATGTCATGGAATGGAATGTGGAAAGGATCGTGGAATGGAATGGAATGGAACGTACAGAGGAATTTGGAATGGAATGTGGAATGGAATGTGAAACGGAATGTGGAGTGCAACGAGGAATGGAATGGAAATCAATGTGGAATGCAATGGAATGGAATGTGGAATAGAATGTGGAATGGAAAGAAATGGAATGTCGAATCGAATGTGGAATGGAAAGTGGAATGAAATGGAATGGAAAGTGGAATGGAACGTGGATTGCAATGGAATGGAACTTCGAATGGAACGTGGAATGCAATGTGAAATGGAATGTGGCATGGAACGTGGAATGCCATGGGTAATGGAATCTGGAATGCAATGTGAAATGTAATGTAATGGAAAGAGGAATGGAATGTGGAATGGAATAGAATGGAACGTGGACTGGAATGTGGAATGGAATATGAAATGGAACGTGGAATGAAACGTGGAATGCAATGGAATGGATTGTGTATTGGAATGGAATGGAAAGGAACGTGGAATGGAATGTAGAATGGAATGTGGAATGTAATAGAATGGAACGTGGAATGGAATGGAATGGAATGTGGTATGGAATGTGCAATGGAATGGAATGCAATGTGGAATGGAATGTGGTATATGATGTGGAATGGAATGGAATGGAATGTGTAATGAAATGTGGAATGGAATGGAATGGAATGTGGAATGGAATGGAATGGAATGTGGAATGGAATGTGGAATGGAATACATGGCAATGTGGAATGGAAAGTGGAATGGAAATGAACGGATTGTGGAATGGAATATGAAATGGAATGTAATGGAATGTGGAATGGAATGTGGGATGGAACGTAATGGAATGTGGAATGGAAAGGAATGGAATGTGGAATGGAATGTGGAAAGGAATGGGGAATAGAAAGTGGAATGTCATGGAATGGAATGTGGAAAGGAACGTGGAATGGAATGGAAAGGAACGTTCAGAGGAATTTGGAATGGAATGTGGAATGGAATGTGAAACGGAATGTGGAATGCAACGTGGAATGGAATGTGGAATGGATTGTGGAATGTAATGGAATGCAATGGAATGAGGAATGGAATGGAAATCAATGTGGAATGGAATGGAATGCAATGGAATGAGGAATGGAATGGAAATCAATGTGGAATGGAATGGAATGGAATGTGGAATAGAATGTGGAATGGAAAGGAATGGAATGTGGAATCAAATGTGGAATGGAAAGTGGAATGGAAAGTGGAATGTAATGGAATGGAACGTGGAATGGAACGTGGATTCCAATGGAATGGAACTTCGAATGGAACGTGGAATGCAACGTGAAACGGAATGTGGCATGGAACGTGGAATGCCATGGGCAATGGAATCTGGAATTCAATGTGAAATGTAATGGAATGGAAAGTGGAATGGAATGTGGAATGGAATAGAATGGAACGTGGACTTGAATGTGGAATGGAATATGGAATGGAACGTGGAATGCAACGTGGAATGCAATGGAATGGATTGTGTAATGGAATGGAATGGAAAGTGGAATGGAAGGTGGAATGGAACGTTGAATGGAATGGAATGGAATTTGTAATGGAATGGAACGGAATGTAAAACGTAAAGTGGTTTGTAATGTGGAATGTAACTTGGAATGGAGTGGAATGAGATGTGGAATGGAATGGAGTGGAATGTGAAATGCAATGGAATGGAATGTGGAATGCAACGTAGAATGGAACGGAATGTGGAATACAATGTGCATTGGAATGGAATGGAATCTGGAATGCAATGGAATGGAATGGAATGGAACGTGAAAAAGAACGTGGAATGCAATATGGAATGGAATGTGGAATGGAATGGAAAAGAATGTGCAATGGAAGGTAATGGAATGCGGAATGGAATGTGGAATGGAATGGAATGGAATGGGATGTGGAATGGAATGGAAAAGAATGTGGAATGGAAGGTAATGGAATGTGGAATGGAATGTGAAAAGGAATGGAATGGAATGGAATATGGACTGTTATGGAATGGAACATGGAATGGAACGTGGAATGGAATGGCATGGAATGTGGAATGGATCGTGAAATGGAATGTCTAGTGGAACGTGGAATGGAACGTGGAATGGAATGGAATGGAACGTACAATGGATGGTGGAATGGAATGTGGAATGAAACGTGGAAAGGAAAGTTGAATGTAATGTGGAATGGAAAGGAATGGAATGTACAATGAAATGGAACGGAATGTGGAATGAAATGGAATGGAACGAGGAATAGATTGGAAAGGAATGTCGAATATAATATGGAATGGAAAGGAAAGGAATCCAGAATGGAATGGAATGGAATCGAACGGAATGGGATTGAAACGAATGGAATGGAATGGAATGGACTGGAAATGAATGGAATGGAACGTGGAATAGATCGTGGAATGGAACGTGGAATGGAATGTGGAATGGAAGGGAATGGAATGTGGAATGGAAGGGAATGGAAAGAAGAATGGAATGTGTAATGGATAGGAATGGAATGGAAAGGAATGGAAAATGGAATGGAATGGAATGGTATGTGGAATGGAATGCAAAGGAATGTGGAATGGAATCAAATGGAATGTGGAATGGAAAGTGGAATAGAATGGAATGCAAAGGAATGTGGAATGGAATCAAATGGAATGTGGAATGGAAAGTGGAATGGAATGGAATGGTCTGGAATGTGGAATGGAATGGAATGGAATGTGGAATGGAAAGGAATGGAAGGGGGAATGGAATGGAATCGAATGTGGAATGGAATGAATAGGAATGCTGAATGGTATGGAATGGTATGTGGAATGGAATTGAATGGAATTCAATGGAATGTTGAATTGAATGGAATGTAAAGTGGAATGGAGTGGAATGGAAAGTGGAATGGAATGGAATGGAATGGAATGGAAGCTGGAATGGAATGTGAAAATGAATGTGGAATGGAAGGTGTAATGGAATGAAATGGAACGTGGAATGGAATGGAATGCAATGCGGAATGGAATGCAACATGGAATGGAACGTGGAATGGAAGGTGGAATGGAACGTGGAATGAAATGGAATGGAAAGGTGAATGGAATGGAATGGAATGTGGAATGGAATGGAATGGAATATGGAATCTAACGTGGAATGGATTGGAATGGAACGTGGAATGGATTGGAATGGAACGTGGAATGGAACGTGCAATGGAACCTCAAATGGAAAGTAGAATGGAAAGTGGAATGGAATGGAATGGAACGTCTAATGGAAAGTAGAATGGAACGTGGAATGGAATGGAATGGAACGTGTAATGGAATGAGAAATGGAATATGGAATGTAATGGAATGGAACATGGAATGGAATGGAATGGAATGTACTATGGAAGGTAGAATGGAAAGGAATGGAATGTGGAATGCAATGTGGTATGGGTTGTGGAATAGATTGGATTGGAATGTGGAATGGAATGTGGAATGGAATGGAATGTAATGAAAAAGGGTATGTGGAATGCAATGTGGAATGGAATGTTGAATGGAATGGAATGGAAAGTTGAATGCAGTGTTGAATGGAATGGAATGGAATGTGGAGTGGAATGCGGAATGGAAAGGAATGGAATGTGGAATGGAATGTGGAATGCAATGGAATGGACTGTGGAATGGATTATGGAATGGAAAGTGGAATGGAATGTGGAATGGAATGTGGAATGCAATGGAATGGATTGTGGAAAGGAATGTGGAATTGAATGGAAAGGAATGGAATGTGGAATGAAATATGGAATTCAATGTGGAATGGAAAGTGGAATGGAACATGGAATGGAATGGAAAGGAATGTGGAATGGAGTGTGGAATGGTATGTAATGGAGTCTGGAATGTAATGTGGAATGGAATGGGAGGTGGAATGGAAAGTGGAATGGAACAGAATGGAATGGAATGTGGAAAGGAATGTGGAATGGAAAGTGGAATGGAATGGAAGGGAATGGAATGGAATTGAATGTGGAATGGAATGTGGAAAGGAATGTGGAATGGAACGGAAAGGAATGTGGAATGGAATGTGGAATGGAATGGAATGGAACAGAATGGATTGTGGAATGGAATGTTGAATGCATCGTGGAATGGAATGAAATTGAACGTGGAATTGGATGGAATGGAATGTTGAATGGAACGTGGAATGAAATGGAATGGAGTTGGAATAGAACATGGAATGGAACGTGGAATGGAATGTGGAATGGACCTTGCATTGGAATGTGCAATGGAATGTGTTAAGGTAAGTGGAATGGAAAGGAATGGAAAGCGGAGTGGAATGTGGAATGGAATGGAATGGAACATGGAATGGAATGCACAATGGACTGTGCAACAGAACGTGAAATGGAATATGGAATGGATTGGAATTTAATGTGGAATGGAATGTGGAAGGGAATGTGGAATGCAATGCAAGGGAATATGGACTGGAATGTGGAACGGAATGGAACGGAATTTGGAATGAAACGGAATGGAATGTGGAATGGAACGTGGAATGGAATGTGGAAAAGAACGTGAATGGGAATGGAAAGGAATGTGCAATGGAACGTGGAATGGAAGTGAAAGGAAAGTGGAATGGAACTTGGAATGGAACGTGGAATAGAACGTGGAATGTAATGTGGAATGCAGCATTGAATTGAATGTGGAATGAAAGGTGGAATGGAATGGAATGGAACATTGAATGGAAAGTGGAGTGAAATTGAAAGGAAGGTGCAATGGAATGGAATGGAATGATGAATGCAATGTGGAATGGAATGGAATGTAATGTGGAATAGAATATGGTATGGAATGGAATGGAATGTGGAATGGAATAGAATGGAACGGTATGGAATGTGGGATGGAATGGAATGGAATATGGAATGGAATGTGGAATGGAAAGTGGAGTAGCACGTGGAATGGAACGGAGTGCAATGTGGAATGGAATGTAGAATGGAATGTGAAATGGAACGTGGAATGGAATGCAAAGAGGAATGGAACGTGGAATGGAATGGAATGGAACGTGGAATGGAATGTCAAAAGGAAAGTGGAATGCAAAGTGGAATGGAATGGAACGGAATGGAATGTGGAATGGAACCTGCAATGGAATGGAACGGAACGTGGAACAGAATGTGGAATGGTGTGTGGAATGGAATGTGCAATGGAATGTGAAATGGAACTTGGGATGGAACGAAATCGAAAGTGCAATGGAACGTGGAATGGAATGGGACGGAATGTGGAATGGAATGTGGAATGGAAAGTGGAATGGAATGGAATGGACTGTGGAATGGAATGTGGAATGGAATGTTTAAAGGAATGGCATAGAATATGGTATGGAATGTGGATTACAATGTGGAATGGAATTGAATGGAATGGAATAGAATGTGGAATGGAATGGAAATGAATGTGGAATGGCATGGAATGCAATGTGGAATAGAATGTGGAATGGAAAGGAATGGAATGTGGAATCGAATGTGGAATGGAAAGTGGAATGAAATCGAATGGAACGTGGAATGGAACGTGGATTGCAATGGAATGGAACTTCGAATGGAACGTGGAATGCAACGTGAAATGGAATGTGGCATGGAACATGGAAGGTCATGGGCAATGAAATCTGGAATGGAATGTGAAATGTAATGTAATGGAAAGTGGAATGGAATGTGGAATGGAACAGAATGGAACGTGGAATGGAATGTGGAATGGAATATGGAATGGAACGTGGAATGAAACGTGGAATGCAATGGAATGGACTGTGTAAAGGAATGGATTGGAATGTGGAATGGAACTTGGAATGGAATGGAATGGAATTTGTAATGGAACGGAATGGAATGTGAAACGCAAGGTGGTATGGCATGTGGAATGTAATGTGGAATGGAGTGGAATGGGCTGTGGAATGGAATAGAGTGGAATGTGGAATGCAATGGAATGGAATGTGGAATGCAACGAAGAATGGAATGGAATGTGGAATAGAATGTTGAATGGAATGGAATGGAACCTGGAATGGAATGGAATGGAATGGAACGCGAAAAAGAACGTGGAATGCAACGTGGAATGGAAAGTGGAATGGAATGGAAAAGAATGTGGAATGGAAGGTAATGGAATGTGGAATGGAATGTGGAATGGAATGGAATGGAATGGGTTGTGGAATGGAATGGAAAAGAATGTGGAATGGAAGGTAATGGAATGTGGAATGGAATGTGGAATGAATGGAATGGAAAGGAATATGGACTGTTACGGAATGGAAAGAAACGGAACGTGGTAAGGAACGTGGAATGGAACAACTAATGCAATGTAGAATGGAACGTGGAATGGAATGGAATGGAACATCTAATGGAAAGTAGAATGGAACGTGGAATGGAATGGAATGGAACGTGGAATGGAATGTGGAATGGAATGGAATGCAACGGGGAATGGAATGGAATGGAATGCGGAATGGAATGTGGTATCAGATGTGGAATGGAATGGAATGGAAAGTGGAATGGAATGTGGAATGGAATGGAATGGAATCAGAAAGGGAATGTGGAATGCAATATGGAATGAAATGTGGAATGGAATGTGGAATGAAATAGAATGTAAAGCGGAATGGAATGTGGAATGGAATGCAATGTAATGGAATGTGGAATGGAATGTGGAATGGAATGGAATGGAATTTTGAATGGAAGGGAATGGAATGTGGAATGGAAGGTTGAATTGAATGTGTAATGTAACGTGGAATGGAACGGAAAGGAATGTGGAATGGAATGATGTGGAATGTGAAATGGAATTTAATGGAATGTGGAATGGAATGGAATGGAATGTGGAATGGAATTTGGAATGGAATGTGGAATGGAATGTAATGGAATGGAATGTGGAATGGAAAGGAAATGAATGTGGAATGGCATGGAATGGAATGTGGAATAGAATCTGGAATGGAAAGGAATGGAATGTGGAATGGAATGTGGAATGGAAAGAGGAATGAAATGGAATGGAACGTGGAATGGAACGTGGATTGCAATGGAATGGAACTTCGAATGGATCGTGAAAGGCAACGTGAAATGGAATGTGGCGTGGAACGTGGAATGTCATGGGAAATGGTATCTGGAATGGAATGTGAAATGTAATGGAATGGAAAGTGGAATGGAATGTGGAATGGAATAGCATGGAACGTGGTATGGAATGTGGAATGGAATATGGAATGGAACGTGGAATGAAACGTGGAATGCAATGGAATGGACTGTGTAATGGAATGGATTGGAATGTGGAATGGAACGTGGAATGGAATGTGGAATGGAATATGGAATGGAACGTGGAATGAAACGTGGAATGCAATGGAATGGACTGTGTAATGGAATTGATTGGAATGTGGAATGGAACATGGAATGGAATGGAATGGAATTTGTAATGGAATGGAATGGAATGTGAAAGGCAAGGTGGCATAGAATGTGGAATGGAATGTGCAATGGAGTGGAATGGGATGTGGAATGGAATGGAGTGGAAAGTGGAATGCAATGGAATGGAATGTGGAATGCAGCGAAGAATGGAATGGAACGTGGAATAGAATGTTGAATGTAATGGAATCGAATCTGGAATGGAATGGAATGGAATGGAACGTGAAAAAGAATGTGGAATGCAACGTGGAATGGAATGTAGAATGGAATGGAAAAAAATGTGGTATGTAAGGTAATGGAATGTGGAATGGAATGTGGAATGGAATGGAATGGAATGGGATGTGGAATGGAATGGAAAAGAATGTGGAATGGTAGGTAATGGAATGTGGAATGGAATGTGGAATGGAATGGAATGGAATGGATTATGGACTGTTATGGAATGGAAAGAAACGGAACGTGGAAAGGAACGTGGAATGCAACAAATAATGGAATGTAGAATGGAACATGGAATGGAATGGAATGGAACATCTAATGGAAAGTAGAATGGAACGTGGAATGGAATGGAATGGAACGTGGAATGGAATGTGGAATGGAATGGAATGCAACGGGGAATGGAATGGAATGGAATGTGGAATGGTATGTGGTATTGGATGTGGAATGGAATGGAATGGAAAGTGGAATGGAATGTGGAATGGAATGGAATGGAATCAGAAAGGGAATGTGGAATGCAATATGGAATGAAATGTGGAATGGAATGTGGAATTAAATAGAAAGTAAAGCGGAATGGAATGTGGAATGGAATGGAATTGAATGTGGAATGGAATGGAATGGAATTTTGAATGGAATGGAATGGAATGTGGGAAGGAAGGTTGAATTGAATGTGTAATGTAACGTGGAATGGAACGGAATGGAATGTGGAATGGAATGAAGTGCAATGTGGAATGGAATTTAATGGAATGTGGAATGGAATGGAATGGAATGGAATGGGATGTGGAACGGAATGTGGAATGCAAAGTGGAATGGAATGTGGAATGGAACCTGGAATGGAATGGAATGGAACGTGTAGTGCAATGGAATGGAAAGTGGAGTGGAAGGTGGAATGTAATGGAATGGAATGTGGAAGGGAACGTGGAATGAATCTTGGAATGGAATGGAATGGATCGTGGAGGGGAACGTGGACTGGATCTTGGAATGGAATGAGGAATGGAATGGAATTGAATGTGGAATGGAATGAGGAATGGAATGGAATTGAATGGAAAGTGGAATGGAATGAGGAATGGAATGGAATTGAATGGAATGTGAAATGGAATGTGCAATGAAATGGAATGGAATGTGGAATGCAATGGAATGGAATGTGGAGTGGAATGTGCAATAGAATGTGGAAAGGAACGTGGAATGGAACCTAGAATGCAATACAAAGGAACGTGTAATGGAATGGAAGAGAATGTGGAATGGAATGTGGAAGGGAATACAAAGGAATGTGGAATGGAACGTGGAATGGATCGTGGAATGGAATTTAATGGAACCTGTTGTGGAACGTGGAAAGGAACTTGGAATGGAAAGTGGAGTGGAAAGTGGATTGGAACGTGGAATTGAATATGGAATGGAATGGAATGGAAGGTGGCATGGAATGTGGAATGAAATGTGGAGTGAAAAGGAATGGAATATGTAATGTAATGGAATTTAGTGTGGAAGGGAATGTGTAATGGAATGTGGAACGGAATGGAATGGAATGTGGAACAGAATGTGAAATAGAATGGAAAGGAGTCAGGAATGGAATGGAATGGAATGGTATGGATTGCAGAATGGAAAGGAATGGAACGTCAAATGGAGAGTGGAATGGAACGCGGAACGGAAAGAGGATTGGAAAGTCATGGAATGTGGAATGGAAGGGAATGGAGAATGGAATGGTATGGAATGTGGACTGCAATAGAATGGAATAGGTTGGAATGTGGAATGGAAAGGAAAGGAATGGAATGTGGAATGGCATGCAATGGAATATGGAATGAACGGAATGGAATGGAATACGGAATGGAATGGAATGGAATGGATTATGGAATGGAATGGAATATGGAATGGAATGGAAAGGAATGGAATGAGGAAAGGTATGGAATGGAATATGGAATGGAAAGTAGTGCAATGGAATGGAATGGATAAGAATAGAATGTGGAATTGAATGGAATGAAAAGTGGAATGGAATGGAATGGAATGCGTGTTGGAAAGGAATGGAACATGGAATGGAATGAAATGGAATGTGGAATGGAATGGAAAGTGGAATGGAATGGAATGGAATGTGGAATGGAATATGGAATGGAACGTGGAATGGAATGGAATGGAAAGTCGAATGGAATGGAATAGAATGTGGAATGGAAAGTGGAATTTAACGTAGAATGGAATGGAATGGAAAGTGGAATGGAATGTGGAATGGAATGTGGAAAGTAATGGAATGGAATGTGGAATGGAATGGAATGGAATGTGGTATGGTATGAGGAAAGGAATGTGGAATGTAATGGAATTAAATGTGGAAGTGAATGTGGAATGGAATGTGGAATGGAATGTGGAATGCAACGTGGAATGGAATGAAATTGAACGTGGAATGGAATGGAATGGAACGTGGAATGTAATGGAGTTGAACGTGGAATGTAATGTGGAATGGAACGTGGAATGAAACGGAATGTTGAATGGAATGGAATGGAATGTGGAATGGAATGGAATGGAATGGATTATGGAATGTAAAGTGGAATGGAAAGAAAAGGAAAGTGGAATGGAACGAGGAATGGAACCAATAATGGAATGTAGAATGGAAAGTAGAATGGAATGGCATGGAATGTCTAATAGAAAGTATAATGGAACGTGGAATGGAATGGAATGGAACGTGGAATGGAATGTGGAATGGAATGTAATGCAAAGGGCAATGGAATGGAATGGAATTTGGAATGGAATGGAATGGAATGTGGAATGGAAGGTTGAATTGAATGTGGAATGTAATGTGGAATGGAACGGAATGAAATCTGGAATGGAATGGAGTGGAATGTCTAATGGAATTGAATGGAATGTGGAACGCAATTGAATGGTATATGGAATGGAATGTGGAATGGAATGTGGAATGGAACGTGGAATAGAACCTGCAATGGAATGAAATGGAATGTGTAATGGAATGGAAAATAATGTGCAATGGAAGGTAATGGAATGTGGAATGTAATGCTGAATGGAATGGAAAAAATGTGGAATGGAAGGTAAAGAAAATGGAGTGGAAGGTAATGAAAAGTGGAATGCATTGGAATGGAACGTAGAATGGAACGTGGAATGGAATGTGGAATGGAACGTGGAATGGAAAGTGGAAAGTAATGTGTAATGGAAAGGAATGGAATGTGGAAAGGAATATCGTGGAATGTGGAATGGAATATAATGCACTGTGGAATGGAATGAAATGGAACGTAAAATATAATTTGGAATGGAATGGAAAGGAATCCAGGATGGAATGGAATGCAATGGAATGGAATGCAATGTGGAATGGAACGTGGAATGGAACGTGGAATGGAATG